>NC_134556.1:17208906-17452409 GCF_025594145.1 Primulina tabacum
TTCGATATAGGAATGCCAACGTCTGGAAACCGGGATCCCTAGACTAGGATTGAGTCTAGTCTGAGACGTGGAGTCACGAGTCTGATTTAAGATTTTATTGATTATGTTTCAAATTTTGATACATGTTACTGATATTTGTTACATGCTTTACATTGTTTATATGATTGCATGTTCGTTGATTTTACTGGGAGTTTATTCTCACCGGAGTTATCCGGCTGTTGTCGTGTTTGTATGTGTGCATGGCAAGGTGGGACAAGATCAGGGTCGAGGAGATGATGAGTGATCGTGATTAGAGTGGAGACTACGGAGTTTGACGTTGATGTAGATAGGATTCAACACTTGACATTCAGTTGTTGAACCTTAGTTGGAGTTTGATGCTTGTTGTAAGACTTGTACCTTTATCTGATATGTATTTAGATTGAATTCCATTACATTACGCATTTAAAAAAAAAAATTTAAACCCTGTTATTATAATGAATGAATTGTCCCAATGATGATTAAGAAATGATTAGCGTCCGGGTCCCCACATAGGTATCCAGGCCATGATATAATCATGATAATTGAACATATTCGGCTTGCTGAAAAGTGTTCAATTGACGAGCTTGGCAATAAGGTAATCCCCAATTAGCCCCTGAATAATTTTCTTAATAATCATTTTGGAAAGGCAAAATCGCGATTGCGATCCATATATTAATTTCAACGGAACCAGTTTCAACTAAAATTGTTTCAAAAATAGTCTCTGGTTTTTCTTCCCAAATATGAGTTGTAGATCTTTATTAAATAGCTTTGAGCTATATGGATAGGTGATAGACCTTTTAAGCCTTTATCTATTGGACAACAATTAGAGATGCTTGAAATAAGTAAGGATATTTTAATTTTTCTTTAGATCTTTTACTGCAAATATTGCATTATTATAATAATGAATATCAAATGCAGTAGGATTCTCAGCAAATTCTTAATAAATCAAAATTTTCTTCTTCAATATTCATATTAGGTTGAGGATATTTGTGCCTTTTTTAAAAGGGGTTTATTCATTGGCTTTTTGCCTGTTCTGGCCTCTTAAGAATGTCTTCAAGGTTGATCCTGCAATAATTCTCTGGTTAGAAAATTGGTAAAGAATAGATTTTTCAGAATATGTTCAATATCAAAGTCAAAAAGGCTAATATTGCTTGCCATCTAGCCATATTTATTTAGATGCTATATTTACATCTTTTAGAAGAATATCTCTGGCAGATTTGCAATCAACTCTCAATAAAACATCTTATTTTAAATATCACTTTCAAATTTTGTAATACATTTAACAATAGAAAGAATTTCTTTCTTATTGATAATAATTCTTTTGTGTATTATTCCAGTTCCAGAGGTGTATTGACAAATTCTCTAGATTTTATTATCTATTTTTTGTTTAAGTATTCCTCCGTATCCAATATCAGAGGCTTCTGTCTCGACAATTTTAAATGCTTCTGGATTAGCAATAGATAAAAAAGGGAGTTCTTTAACTATTTCTTTTATTTTTGTATTGCTAAAGTATGACTATTAGTCCTTGGTTGAGGGTTTTTTCTTTATCCTTTTGAAATAATAACTTACAGTCTTGAGCAAGATCTTATAAAAATCTTCTACGTAATTAAGACTACCAAGATTCTTTGTAATTATTTATATAAGTGATTTTATCAGGAAATTTTCAGCAAAACTAATTGCTCTTTCTTTAGGTATCATTATTCCATTTTCAATGTAATGTCCTAAGAATTTTATCTTGGTTTGAAATTATTTTACCTTTTTCTGATTACTGCTAAAACCAGCATTTTAGTGCCTTGAATAATATATTAAGATGTTTAAAATGCTGATCAATATTATCAGAATAAATAAGGCCGTCATCTATATAGACTATAATATAATCTATAATGAATTATAATTTCATTATATATTTGAAATTCCATTGTAGCATTTTTTAATGCGAATGGCATTACATTCCATTTATAATGTCCAAATGGTACAGTAAAAGCTTCCATGAGAAAGAATCAAGGGAACTTCCAGAAGTCATACCAAAGGAACAATTCCAAAGATTAACCTAATGCCTGCTATAACTGTGGCAAATCGGTCACTTTATTGCTGATTGTCCTAAACCCAAGAAGGACAGTCAAGGCTCAACTTATAGAAGAAAGAAACCATATGAACACAAAAAAGACCCAAGGAAGATAAGAATTCCTTCAGAAAGAAACATTGTAAGGCCGAGATTTTATTACTGTAATCTGAGATTAATCTGAAATGATTTATTTATTAATTGAGATGATTATGGACGGAACGGATTGGACGGGAAAGCTGAAATAAAATCAAAAGAGATGAAAGGAGAAGTCCTTGCGCACATGCGCGACGTGTTGGGCGCACATGCGCGAGGAAGACAGAACCTTGCGCGCATATGCGCGGTTTGAGGGCGCGCATATGCGCGAGGTGTCTATTAGGCTAGGGAGTACTCGGCGCAATATGCGCGACGTAGATTGCGCACATGCGCGTGATGGGCAGAATGTTCGGCGCATATGCGCGGGAAGTGATTGACGCATATGCGCGAGAAGACAAAATGCTGGTTCGAACAACTGGCGCACATGCGCGACTTTGTGCGCGCATATGCGCGCAACGTGCAGAAATGCACGAGCCACTGCCTTGCTGCATGCCTGGTATATATATATATATATATATAGGCATGCGAATTATCTTCAGAAAGTGGGAAGGAAATCGAGAGTTGGGGAGAAATTTTAGTTTGTGATCATAGAAATTAATTTACGAAGAAACCGCCTGTTAGATTTTCAATCCGACTTCAGCACCGAGTCCCTGTCAACGCAGGATACTACTGGACGTAAGTTGTGTTACGTTAAGAATGATTTGAATTTATGATATTGTCAGAATTGATATGAATCAGATATGGTGTTTCTGCTACAGTACACATTGTATAATTGAAGTCAGATTAAAGAATAGATGTTTATACAATTGTTATGAGTTAAGAGTTTAATTGATTGAGATTTGATATCAGAGTGTGCTGTTACTGATTTTAAGTGTACCGATATGAGGATTATGAATTCTGGTATTATACTTGCGATGTTGAGATTGACGGGGTTATCGGACTGTATTTTTATGCCGTCGAACATTGGTTGATTTGGATTGACCAGATTCAGTAATGATTTCGATTGTAGCGTGATATCGTTGATATGAATTAGATGTACTTGTTCCGATATGGATCAGATTATGTATTGATTTGAGTATTGATCAGAACAGGTCTTGAATTGAGTTATATACTGATATGGTATTTATGTGACTTGTCATTGCCAGACTGGGTATGGACAGATTGGAATACAAGACTTCGTCTCGTCAGACCGGGAAGAAAAAGGTATAATTCATTTTGTTTTGGGAGGACACAACTCAAATGAGATTCAATTTGAGTTTCCCAACAAAATCACATACTAAATTGTTGTTTAGATTTTGTTATGATTATGCTTTGTTTATAGATTTATATTCAAGCATTTAAGATAGAAGAGTCATTGGAAGATTTGCCAAATTTCTAGATGTTCGGTGGTATCGACGCATAGGAAGCAGATTTCCTCCGATTGTAGACATTCGATACAGACAGGACCGAAGTCTAGGAATAAGACGTACCGTCACCCCGATTTGGAGGGTAGGTGACAGACAGTGACGTCTTATTCAAACCGGGATCCCTAGAGTTAGAGTCGAGTCGAGTCAAGATATGAATTGAATTGAGTTGCATGCTTATTTGGATTTGGTTTCATAGACTATGAAATCTAGTTATTGATTTTATGCATGATCATATGCTTTATGATTTATATTGTGTATATTCATGTCTACCATGTTTTATACTGGGATTTATTCTAACCGGAGTATCCGGCTGTTGTTGTTTTGTATGTGTGCATGAAACAGGTGGGACAGGATCGGGGTCAAGAAGTGATGAGAGAAGACGAGTTTAGAGTGGTGATTCCGGACTTATTGTAGACTTGGTTTAATACTTGAAATTTAGTAGTTGAACCTTAGACTAGTTTGAATAATTGTTGTACATTATTGTACTTATATACTGAGATGTATATTAGTACATTCTATTACGCTCCGCACTTGTGTTTTAAAAGAAAAATTTTAGACCCTGTTTAATTAAATGATAATTAAATCCCAAAGATGATTAACAAGATGATTAGCGTCCGGGTCCCCACAACAGGTGGTATCAGAGCGATAGATCCTTTAGACTGAGATAGAAGAGAATGAGGGGTAGATTGAGTTTTCTTTCCTTGCATGTGATTGCTAGCATGAGATTTATTTTAATTGATTTACATTATGTATGCTAGCATGATACTATGATTATGCTTTGAAATACATGTTTACCTGATTATCCGATTTGAGTTGGTATTATGTTTATTGAGTATGAATCAGATCTGATCATGATAAGCAGTAAGATGATCTGAGAAAGAATGGAACAGGTTTGTAGTATTTGGGTTACTAATGGTTTTGGGTAATCAAATATACTCCAAGAAGAATTCCAAAGGGGCAGTACTTCGGTTGAACAGATAGATATATCAGAAACTCCGATGGAATACAGTTGAAGAAATTTCAGTCGTTTCAACCGCCGATTTGAGGGTACTGAGATGTCTGAAGAGTGTCAGAATTGGTTAGAGACATAGAAATGTTGTTTGATTTGTAAGTATCAGATGAACAGAGAATTAAATTGGTGCCCACACCAGTTACGAGAGGCCGCCAGGAGTTGGTGGATTAAAATCAAAGGAGTATTAGAACAACGTGGTACTGTGATCACGTGGGAAGAATTTAAAGCCGAATTCTATCAAAGATTTTTCTCAGTTTCATACCAAGAAGACAAAAGAGCAGAGTTTGAGAATTTGAAACAAGGCCAAACTGAATTGAAGAATATGTACTAAATTCTCTACTCTACTACGTTTTGCTCCTCAGATAGCTGGGAATGATGAAGATGTAGCTGATCAGTTCATCAAAGGATTGAATTCGGAGATAGTTGCATTGATAAATATGCAGCGACCTTACCATTTTGTTGATACTTTGAATAGGGCAAAGAGAGCTGAGGTGAGTCTGATTCGACAACGAGAAAGATTGGATGTGATTCAACTCCCGACACAGAAACTCCCTCTTAGACTTGATAAAGGCAGTACGAGTGGAAAGCAAGATTTGCTGAAAGCTCGAAAGTAACAGTTTAAGAAGTTAGGGGCGGACTGAGCGATTCATCTAGCTCCAGTGGTTCCAGCCCCAAGTTATACTGGAGTGTATTGCAGGATTTGCGGAGGGAGACATTCCACAGAGCAATGCAACGGAGTGACTGGTAGTTGCCATATTTGTAGACAGCCGGGACACTTTGCGGAGTTTGTCCTCAGAGAAGTTCCCGAAGATTTTAGTGAGCAGAAGACCGAGGAACAGACACAGGGCACACCTGATGATATAGTGGCAGGTACGTTCTTTTTGATGATATTGCATAGGTATTGATATATATTAATGCATTCCCTACGATTATCTTTGACTGAATTGCATTGAGATATGCTGTATGTTGAGTCTGTTTGTACTGTAGTATTGATCCCTTCCTTTTTGGAAAAGAAAGATTGATATCAGAGATTTCTGTGAAATATTGTATACTACAGTAAGATGAGAATGAGGTCGAGTTAGATTAGATGTATTGTGTTTCTGATTTGACCGCATTATTGATAATATGCTAAACAAGTACAGAACTATTGTAGATTCCTTCCAGAAAAATATAAGATTCAGACCAGATGGGTTGATGAGTAGAAATTCCACGGTAAGGATTCTAGATCTAGAATTCCTTTGATATCTGTATTGCTTATGACTCGATTGATACAGAAAGGAGCAGATGGTATCCTTATGTATTCAGTAGACATGCTGAAATCGAGCCTAGTATTGGCAGATTTGCCAAGTGATGTACGAGTTGGTTGACGTCTTCCTAGATAAGATTTTTGATTTGCTTTATATCAGGAAGATAGATTTCAGAATTGAATTGATATCAGGTACTGTTTGTGTTTTAGAATTCAGCACAGAATGATATTGATGTACAGAATGTCACTGCATGAATTAAAAGAATTGAAATATCGGTAGAAGAATACTGACCAAGAGTACATCTGATTTAGTGCTTCTTTTGGAAATATTCAGTTCTGTCTATAGATTGAAAATCCTGTGTTCAGAGGTATTCTAATGATTTATGCTTATTATATCTATGATATGTGGATATATTCGCAGCGTCTGATCGATTGAATCAACAATTGAAGATTTTATTGAATACTCTGAGAATTGTATTGTATACAGAATTATTCAGATAAGAATCTTGCTTGAAACAGATGTATTCAGAATAAGCGATATCTGAAGTTAATATACCGATTGATTTTGACACAGTTGAGATTGTGATCAGTGACTGAGAACGTACCGATATTAGAAAGATTAGAAATTTCAGAAATGTCAGAAATTTATTTTTGATCTGAGTTGGCAGATATCTTATCCGATTATGTTTTGAACTGCTTGGGAATTATTAGCTTCTAGATAAGTATTTGATACAGATTGTATGGTTTGGGGGCATATCATCTTTGCAGATAATATAGTAGTTGATCTGGGCAACGTGAAGATGTAATCGATATTCAAACCGAATCAGAGCTGAATTCGAGAATTACGGCAGTTCAGAGATTTAACCAGAATGTTCAGAACTTAAATTCGATAATCAGAGCAGAACATCGATCAGATTAGCATATATGTGATTTTTACTGTATGAGAATGATTATTTTGTGATATCAAATGTTTCAGAATTGCACGACAGAATTTGATATCGATAGTCAGAACCGAATACCAGGTAGGTATATTTTTTTAATTATATATTAACTGATTTGTTTGTACCAAATATTTCGAATCTGAAATGACAGATAGTGTCAGAAACACACAATAGTGGATTCAGTTTTCATTTTGGTAACTGAGAATGGAGAATATTGGACAGGACAGTTTTGATATAGACAAATTAAATCAGTTATGATAGAAATTGTACTAAAATGTTGGCAGAAATTGTACTGAAATGTTGAATTATCAATAAATGAAGACAGAAAGATAGAAATCAGAAGATTTATTACAGAATTTGTATAATTCTGACTAGACATGGGGAGTATATTTCGATGAATTTCGTAATGAGACCACTGCAATACTTTCCAGATTGTGATATGATATGATTGTGATTGACAGATTGTTCAATCTATATCTAGTAGTTGTACAAGATGACGTACACACATGACCAGATGACAAGACGAGTCGTCAAAGAAATAGTCAGATTTACCAGAATGTTGAAATAGATTATATCAGATTGTGAATTTTGATTGAGTTTGTAATTGTGGCAGAACTACCATGAACTCATTCATATTATCCACTGATTGATAGATAGCCAGAGCGTACTATCCAGATATTAAAAGATTTATGGAGTTGTAGTGCTGGATGTTAGCACTAGTTGACATGACATATTGTGAGGGGGCCTAAAACTCCTTTCTTGAAAATTTGCGGAAAATTAAAAATTTTCTTTTTAAAAGAACTTAATGGCCTCATTCATAAAATCACTGGTGAATCAAGTTCAATATTTCAAAATATTGCAGCGGAAGAAAATTAAAGTTTTGCAACAACAACGATTTAAAAAAATATCCAACGACCTGATAAAATTGTTTGCGGAAGAAAATAACAACTGCTGCTACTGAGGTCCTCGGGTGCCACTACTGCCGACCTAAGCTGGCTCACTGGTCCCCGCCCTCGGCCCTGGCCTCATCAGTACCTACAACAATCAAGTCTAGTGAGCCTAAAGACTCAGCATGCATAATCACAGCTAACGAGTAAAAATCTGAATTTAAAATATGCATGAGTTAACATATCCTGTCCTGAGGCATACTGAAAATAATCTGTACTGAGCAATTATAATACGTGCATAACTTGAACTGGAAATCACTGTAAAAATATTTGCTCCTTGGAGCCTGTACTGAAATATCTGGTAAAATTTTCTGTTGAGATTATGTTTTACGCCTGTGGCCACTGCACTAAGCTGAACTGATCGGTAACTGGCTACCGGGGAGGCTGAAACTGAACTGAGCTGGCCGGTCACTGGCGACCGGGTGGTACCGTACTGAACTGATCGGTCACTGGCGACCGTATAAAATAACACTCCCACATAGTGAATGAACCACAAGCCATATCGCATAAATCTCAAAAATAATCATTTTCTATTTAATGCACGTAAAATAATTAACTGGCATAATGAAAATTCCTGTAATTTTACCAACTGGATTGGATTGGATCGTCCCCAGGCTCGCTGCAACTTAACTGTGCCATGAAAAACATGCAAATGCTAAAACTTGACCAACTATGCAATTTACGTTCAAAAGATGCGACTATGACGCCTAATGACTTCGCATTTAATCATGACTCCGAGCCAACTTGAATCGACACTGAACCGACGTATAGTCATGATTAAAATACGCTGAAAAATCATAAAATAATGCTCCTAAAATGATAGGGTCGAAATCTAGGTGGAATGGAGGCCAAAACACGAAACGCTCTTTCGAGAGTCAATTTGGCACATTGCACCGTAAATTCTCGTACGACCTCAAAAATGATCCAAATGACGAACGGTCAAAAACATGACCTTCCTAACTCAATGAGGCACTGTCCAGTCCAAGGCCATGGGCTAAAAGCCAACCAAGAACTCGAACGAGCCTCTGAACCGACACAGCAACTTGCTGTAATTTCCAGCAGCTGCGCAACTACAAGACTTGCGTTGGTTTCGAGACTATCGGCCATTAGGGGCGTGAACCACCAACCAGAGACTCTTACCAACATCCCAAGGAATGATTTGAACCATGGCTAAGGGCCCTAGGCCAGCCACAATCCGCATCATACCAAAACTCAACCGAAGGGTCCAACCGAGAGCAACGTGCATGCGTGTGTAGTGTTTATGCTATGATCGATGTCTCGTGTCATTCCAATGGCCATTTGATTGACCATGACACGATCTAGACATCTAGGAGCATGATATGAACCGTGGCTAAGGGCCATAGGCACACCAAGATCCATACCAAGCAACAAAAGAAACAAAACCATATGCTGAAAAATGGAAGGGGCCGAATGGGGAAAGGGGCTGTTCTTGTTGATTATTTAAAAACCGATGAGCCATGGACCAAGCCACCAAAAGGGCGACTTAGTCACGTCTTAGAATGCTAGGGGAGTGATACAACCATGGCTAAGAGCCCTTAGGGCAGCCAAGATCAGATCCAACCCCTTGACACAAAAACTGAAATTTTCGAACACAAATCTGCGCCTATGGGAACTTGCTGTCATTCTGAATTTCCAGCAAGCATGGGGCTGGTTTGAATGGACCAAAATGGTCCTAATGCATCCTATTACGTGTCTAGGAGTTGCCTTGGGAGCCTGGAGTCAAACCAATCACCTGAAACTCACAAACCAAGAAAAACGTGAAGCTTGCCTAGGAAAACGAAAATTCTGCATGTGTTGTTCCAAAATGTTTTGACATGTATCTCGGTTTTTGCTTGAATAAACATGATCATGTACTGAAAAATAAATGATAATATGACTTGATTGAGGTTTGAAAGAAATCTAGACATGCCTGGTTTCGTTTCGAAAGAAAACGAACGAAACGACGACGACGCGGCGCGGAGGAGGTGGAGCGCTTCTCTTGTTTACCTTTCTTGCTCTCGATTTTTCTTCCCTTGCTTCCTACTGAATTCCCACGGTTTTCCTCTCTCAAAAACACTCTGAATTTCGTGACTAAGGGAGGGGGAATGATGGTTAGGAGGGTGAGGGAAGTGGGTGCAAGATATAAGGAAAGAATCAAGACCAAGTCTTCTCATTTTTGAATTTTGAATTATGGTTTGATATCAAATGAGTTGGTGGATGCTTCTAGGAGGTAGTGGCCGATTTTTCTTATTTTCTAGTCTAGGATATGTCCATTTATTTAATTAAATTGTGCTCTCAAAAAATCCTAGAATTATCCTACTAATTACATGCAAAGAATTGGTCAAAGTTGATGAGTTGGAATGAATTGCTTAATAAATCCAAGGGGGCCGAAATCATGCTAATAAAATGAGTGGGAAGTGTTGGTTATCTAGTCAACTAATAATCCTTGAAAGCCTTACTAATCCTTTAAATAATTTAGTGAGCTAACCCCTTAATTTAATAACTTAAATGAACTCATTTCTTAATCACCTCAAATAATTAAATTAAATCCTCGAACCTCCCTTACTAACTTAAATGAACTTACTTGCTAGCTAAATTAACTTCTGGAAATATTTCTCGAATCTTAAATTCTACCTCAAAACTCCGACTCCGGTCCGGCCTCACTGAAATAACTGAAATGCTAAAAATCAAACTACTGAACTGAAATAATGAATAATTAACTTCAACAAACGCATTTAAAATAATCATGCAATGAGGTCAATTAAATTTAAAAATCTAGAATTATGCATGGCTTATACGTCTACTGATTTACGGGTTCTACAATCCTTCCCCCCTTAAATAAATTTCGTCCTCGAAATTAGAACTCACCGAATAACTCAGGGTATCGACTTCTCATCTCCGGCTCAGACTCCCACGTAGCTTCCTCCTCTGAATGGTTGAGCCATTTGACTTTGACTCGCTTAACCAACTTGTTCCGAAGTTTCTTCTCCTGTCTGTCTAGGATCTGCACGGGTCTCTCCTCATAAGATAAGTTCGGAGTAAGTTGCAACGGCTCTAAATTCAGCACATGCGAAGGATTTGCCATATACTTCCTCAGCATGGAGACGTGAAAGACATTGTGTACTCCGGCCAGATTCGGCGGGAGAGCCACACGATAAGCAAGCGTCCCAACTCTGTCAAGGATCTCAAACGGTCCAATGAATCTCGGACTGAGCTTCCCTTTCTTGCCAAATCTCATGACACCCTTCATAGGTGCCACTTTCACGAAGACATGATCGCCCACTGCAAACTCTAACTCTCTCCTCCGCTGATCGGCATAACTCTTCTATCGACTCTGAGCAGTCCTCATTCTATCACGGATCTTGATTACTACATCTGCTGCCTGCTGAACAATCTCTGGACCCAACTCTGCTCTCTCTCCTACTTCATCCCAATGAACAGGAGATCTACACTTGCGGCCATACAGCGCTTCATACGGAGCCATACCTATAGACGACTGGAAACTGTTGTTATAGGTGAACTCTACCAATGGTAAGTTCGACTCCCAACTCCCAGAGAAATCAATGACGCAAGCACGGAGAAGATCCTCTAAGATCTGAATAACTCGCTCCGACTGTCCATCTGTCTGCGGATGGAAAGCTGTGCTAAACAGCAACTTCGTACCCAAAGTCGAATGCAAACACTTCCAAAACGAGGAAGTGAATCTGGGATCTCTGTCGGATACGATAGAAACTGGAATACCGTGGAGTCGGACTATCTCTCGGATATACAGCTCTGCATACTGAACCATGGTGAAAGTCGTCTTAACAGGCAAGAAGTGCGCTGATTTGGTAAGACGATCTACAATCACCCAGATGGCATTCGATCCTCTGGCTGACCTCGGCAATCCGGTCACAAAGTCCATGGTAACATTCTCCCACTTCCACTCGGGAATAGGGAAGAGGCTTGAGCAAACCTGCTGGTCTCTGATGCTCGGCCTTCACTAACTGGCAAGTCAGGCACTCGGATACAAAACGCCTGATGTCCTTCTTCATCCCTGGCCACCAATACAATAGCTGCAGATCTTTGTACATCTTCGTACTCCCAGGGTGAATGGAGTAGGGGGACGTATGGGCCTCTGATAAGATGTCTGCTCGGATAGAATCACTGCTGGGAACCCATATCCTATCTCGGTATCTCACAATACCGTCGCTGACTGTATACAAAACACTGCCCTTGGCTTCATCTCTCTTCTTCCACTGTGCCAACTGCTCATCTGCGGTCTGACCACTGCGAATACGGTCCAAAAGGGAAGACTGAATGGTCAAGGTAGATAGACGAGGAACTCTACCTCGAGGGTAAGTCTCAAGATCAAACCTCTGCATCTCGATCTGAAGAGGTTTCTGAATCGTCAAGTGAGCCATCACTGCGACTTTCCTGCTCAAAGCATCCGCAACTACATTAGCTTTACCCGGGTGGTAGCTAATGTCACAATCGTAGTCTTTCACAAGCTCCAACCAACGCCTCTGACGCATGTTCAGCTCCTTCTGCGTAAAGAAATACTTGAGGCTCTTGTGGTCGGTAAAGATCTGGCATTTCTCTCCATACAGATAGTGCCTCCAAATCTTCAAAGCAAAAACTACGGCCGCTAACTCCAGATCATGGGTAGGGTAATTCTTCTCATGAATTTTCAGCTGTCGAGAAGCATACGCTATCACTCTCCCATGCTGCATCAAAACTGCACCTAAACCAAGCTTCGAAGCATCGGTATAAAGGACAAACTCACCAGATCCTGACGGTACAACCAAAACGGGTGCTGAGATAAGAGCTTTCTTCAAAGTATCGAAGCTCTTCTGACACTCCTCGCTCCACACAAACTTTACATTTTTCTTGGTCAGTGCTGTGAGTGGAACGGCAATGGATGAGAATCCCTGAATGAACTTCCTGTAATATCCTGCTAGCCCAAGAAAACTGCGGATCACTGATGCATTCTGAGGCACAACCCAATCTCTGACTGCTGCAACTTTCGCCGGGTCTACCTCAATGCCACTGCTAGAAACAATGTGGCCCAAGAACGCCACCTTCTCTAACCAGAATTCGCACTTACTGAACTTTGCGAATAGTTTATGTTTCTGCAATGTTTGCAACACTGTGGTCAGATGCCTGCTGTGCTCCTCCCGACTCTTGGAGTAGACGAGAATGTCATCTATGAATACTATCACAAACTGGTCGAGGTACGGCTGAAATACGCGATTTATTAGATCCATGAAGATCGCTGGCGCATTCGTCAGACCGAACGGCATCACTAGGAACTCGTAGTGGCCATAACGAGTCCTGAAAGCTGTCTTCGAGACATCAGCATCTCTCACCCTCAACTGGTGATAACCAGAACGCAGATCTATCTTGGAGAAAATCGAAGCTCCCTGCAACTGGTCAAACAGATCCTCAATCCTCGGCAGTGGGTATTTATTCTTCACTGTAACCCTGTTCAACTCCCGGTAGTCAATGCAAAGCCTCATCGAGCCATCCTTCTTTTTCACAAATAAGACCGACGCGCCCCATGGAGAAAAGCTCGGGCGAATGAACTCCTTGTCGAGAAGTTCCTGAATCTGCTTCTTAAGCTCTGCCATCTCTGTCGGTGCTAGTCGGTACGGCGCTTTGGATATTGGAGCCGTACCTGGCATAAGCTCAATGGAAAACTCCACCTCTCTCTCGGGTGGCATACCAGAGACGTCTTCGGGAAAAACGTCTAAGAAATCTCTGACAATCGGAACATCTGAGGCTGACTGGCTGGGTTCCTCGGGGACAGATAAAAAGGTCGCTAGAAATGCCCGACACCCTCTATGCATGAGTTTCCTAGCCTGAACATAAGGAATAATGCACGGTAAAGGAAAGTACATGTCCGGCTCAAATACGAACTGCTCCATTCCAGGCGGCCGGACAAGAACGGATCTCCGCTGGAAGTCTATCAACACTCTGTTCCTCAATAGCCAGTCCATCCCTAGGATGATGTCAAATTCCGGCATCGGTAGCACAATCAGATCCGCATAAACAAGATTACCGTGCAGCTCAAGGTCTATATCTCGGATAACATTGGTGGCTGCCATCTCCTCGCCTGACGGCAACACTACTGAAAAGGCTGTATCTAGCCCAATGGTCTGGATCTTGAGAAAGTTTGCAAAGACCTCCGAAATAAATGAGTGAGTGGCCCCTGAATCTATCAAGGCCTTGGTAGCGGAACCAGATATAAAAATTCTCCCTGAAAGAGCGGAGCTCTAAGTTGAATCCCACTACAAGATCTAAACTTATAGACATGCAAAGGTCAAGGTTCCTCTAGCTTAATTCCTCTGAAATAAATCTGAGTAGAGCATACAATCCTATAACAGTTCTAAGTTCAAAAATCTAAATCCCGATTCCCAAAATGCTGAAATTCGAAGAATAACTTAAAGTTTAAAGGTACCTGTCAACAACATAGTCTCCGGGTTGGTTTCCGCGGCATGGAGAGCAAAAACTCTGCCTTGGGTAGGCAGATTCCTCTGAGGGCACTGCAGCAACATGTGGTCTGGACTGCCACACTTAAAACACTTTCCTGAGCCAGCCACACATGCTCCAGGATGGCGACGTGAGCACCTGGGACAAACTGGGTGCTCCTGAGTCCTCGGGGCTGGGCGTCCCCGCTGCTGCTGCTGCTGGCCTCGGTTCCTGGGCGGTCCATGAAAAGGCCTCTTATTCTGCTGCCGAGGCTGATGAGGAGGAGGGCGGTGCGGTGCCTGGACTGGGCGCTTGCCCTGGCGATCCCTCTCGATATCCCGCAGATCCTGCTCTGCGGCTAAGGCCTTGGAGACGGCAATCTCATAAGTAGCAGGGTCAGATACCCTAACATCCCGGCGCAAGATCGGCCGTAAACCCACCAGGAAGTGCATCAGCTTGGCTCTGGCATCATTCGCTATCAGGGGCACAAAGTGACAGCCCCTCTCGAACTTACGGATAAACTCCGTAACCGACATATCCCCCTGTCTCAGACTCATGAACTCGGTGGTCAGCCTGGTGCGAACCTCCTCAGCAAAATACTTGGAGTAGAAAACCTCCGTAAAGCGGGTCCAAGAAAGTGTAGCCAATGTCAGGGCTACCGAAGCTCCTTCCCACCATGAGCGGGCGTCTCCAGTGAACAGGTAAGTGGCACATCGGACTCGGTCTGCGTCCCCCAGCTCCATAAAATCGAAGATAACCTCGAGGGATTTGATCCATCCCTCGGCAACCATGGGGTCAGATGCCCCATAGAACTCCTTCGGGCGCATCTTCATGAATCGCTCATAAACAGCCTCGGGCCCTGTCGGCCTGGCTGCGGCTGCGGCTACGGCTGCGGCATTGCCCCCCGCAAACTGTGCGAAGAACTGTGCCATCCCAGCTAACATCTGGGCACTCATGTCCGGTGGGGGCGGTGGAGGAGGTGGTAGGTCTCCCTCCGGTCTATGCTCCTCTCTGTCCTCTTGGCGAGGCTCCTCCTCTCTGTTGCGCTCTAAAATGCGTCTAGGGGGCATACTGTTCCAACATAACCCATACGTAACTAACATGCATAATTCCATAATTTATTTTAAATGAACTCTGAAATACTGAAAATCTGGAAGCATGCTGACAAACTAATTCATGCTTTAACTAAAATGCTGAACAAAATGCTGAACTGAAAAACTTACAGACCAAAGGCGTGGCTTCGTGAGCTTCTCGCGGTCAGAAGTAGTGAAACCCTATACAGAACCACCACCACCGCTCTGATACCAACTGTGAAGGGCCTAAAACTCCTTTCTTGAAAATTTGCGGAAAATTAAAAATTTTCTTTTTAAAAGAACTTAAATGGCCTCATTCATAAAATCACTGGCAAATCAAGTTCAATATTTCAAAATATTGCAGCGGAAGAAAATTAAAGTTTTGCCAACAACAACGATTTAAAAAAAAAATATCCAACGACCGATAAAATTGTTTGCGAAGAAAATAACAACTGCTGCTCTGAGGTCCTCGGGTGCCACTACTGCCGACCTAAGCTGGCTCACTGGTCCCCGCCCTCGGCCCTGGCCTCATCAGTACCTACAACAATCAAGTCTAGTGAGCCTAAAGACTCAGCATGCATAAATCGCATCTAACGAGTAAAAATCTGAATTTAAAATATGCATGAGTTAACATATCCTGTCCTGAGGCATACTGAAAATAATCTGTACTGAGCAATTATAATACGTGCATAATTGAACTGGAAATCACTGTAAAAATATTTGCTCCTTGGAGCCTGTACTGAAATATCTGGTAAAATTTTCTGTTGAGATTATGTTTTACGCCTGTGGCCACTGCACTAAGCTGAACTGATCGGTAACTGGCTACCGGGGAGGCTGAAACTGAACTGAGCTGGCCGGTCACTGGCGACCGGGTGGTACCATACTGAACTGATCGGTCACTGGCGACCGTATAAAATAACACTCCCACATAGTGAATGAACCACAAGCCATATCGCATAAATCTCAAAAATAATCATTTTCTATTTAATGCACGTAAAATAATTAACTGGCATAATGAAAATTCCTGTAATTTTACCAACTGGATTGGATTGGATCGTCCCCAGGCTCGCTGCAACTTAACTGTGCCATGAAAAACATGCAAATGCTAAAACTTGACCAACTATGCAATTTACGTTCAAAAGATGCGACTATGACGCCTAATAACTTCGCATTTAATCATGACTCCGAGCCAACTTGAATCGACACTGAACCGACGTATAGTCATGATTAAAATACGCTGAAAAATCATAAAATAATGCTCCTAAAATGATAGGGTCGAAATCTAGGTGGAATGGAGGCCAAAACACGAAACGCTCTTTTGAGAGTCAATTTGGCACATTGCACCGTAAATTCTCGTACGACCTCAAAAATGATCCAAATGACGAACGGTCGAAAACATGACCTTCCTAACTCAATGGGGCACTGTCCAGTCCAAGGCCATGGGCTAAAAGCCAACCAAGAACTCGAACGAGCCTCTGAACCGACACAGCAACTTGCTGTAATTTCCAGCAGCTGCGCAACTACAAGACTTGCGTTGGTTTCGAGACTATCGGCCATTAGGTGCGTGAACCACCGACCAGAGACTCTTACCAACATCCCAAGGAATGATTTGAACCATGGCTAAGGGCCCTAGGCCAGCCACAATCCGCATCATACCAAAATTCAACCGAAGGGTCCAACCGAGAGCAACGTGCATGCGTGTGTAGTGTTTATGCTATGATCGATGTCTCGTGTCATTCCAATGGCCATTTGATTGACCATGACACGATCTAGACATCTAGGAGCATGATATGAACCATGGCTAAGGGCCATAGGCCAACCAAGATCCATACCAAGCAACAAAAGAAACAAAACCATATGCTGAAAAATGGAAGGGGCCGAATGGGGAAAGGGGCTGTTCTTGTTGATTATTTAAAAACCGATGAGCCATGGACCAAGCCACCAAAAGGGCGACTTAGTCACGTCTTAGAAATGCTAGGGGAGTGATCCAACCATGGCTAAGAGCCTTTAGGGCAGCCAAGATCAGATCCAACCCCTTGACACAAAAACTGAAATTTTCGAACACAAATCTGCGCCTATGGGAACTTGCTGTCATTCTGAATTTCCAGCAAGCATGGGGCTGGTTTGAATGGACCAAAATGGTCCTAATGCATCCTATTACGTGTCTAGGAGTCGCCTTGGGAGCCTGGAGTCGAACCAATCACCTGAAACTCACAAACCAAGAAAAACGTGAAGCTTGCCAAGGAAAAACGAAAATTCTGCATGTGTTGTTCCAAAATGTTTTGACATGTATCTCGGTTTTTGCTTGAATAAACATGATCATGTATTGAAAAATAAATGATAATATGACTTGATTGAGGTTTGAAAGAAATCTAGACATGCCTGGTTTTGTTTCAAAAGAAAACGAACGAAACGACGACGACGCGGCGCGGAGGAGGTGGAGCGCTTCTCTTGTTTACCTTTCTTGCTCTCGATTTTTCTTCCCTTGCTTCCTACTGAATTCCCACGGTTTTCCTCTCTCAGAAACACTCTGAATTTCGTGACTAAGGGAGGGGGAATGATGGTTAGGAGGGTGAGGGAAGTGGGTGCAAGATATAAGGAAAGAATCAAGACCAAGTCTTCTCATTTTTGAATTTTGAATTATGGTTTGATATCAAATGAGTTGGTGGATGCTTCTAGGAGGTAGTGGCCGATTTTTCTTATTTTCTAGTCTAGGATATGTCCATTTATTTAATTAAATTGTGCTCTCAAAAATCCTAGAATTATCCTACTAATTACATGCAAAGAATTGGTCAAAGTTGATGAGTTGGAATGAATTGCTTAATAAATCCAAGGGGCCGAAATCATGCTAATAAAATGAGTGGGAAGTGTTGGTTATCTAGTCAACTAATAATCCTTGAAAGCCTTACTAATCCTTTAAATAATTTAGTGAGCTAACCCCTTAATTTAATAACTTAAATGAGCTCATTTCTTAATCACCTCAAATAATTAAATTAAATCCTCGAACCTCCCTTACTAACTTAAATGAACTTACTTGCTAGCTAAATTAACTTCTGGAAATATTTCTCGAATCTTAAATTCTACCTCAAAACTCCGACTCCGGTCCGGCCTCACTGAAATAACTGAAATGCTAAAAATCAAACTACTGAACTGAAATAATGAATAATTAACTTCAAACAAACGCATTTAAAATAATCATGCAATGAGGTCAATTAAATTTAAAAATCTAGAATTATGCATGGCTTATACGTCTACTGATTTACGGGTTCTACAATCCTTCCCCCCTTAAATAAATTTCGTCCTCGAAATTAGAACTCACCGAATAACTCAGGGTATCGACTTCTCATCTCCGGCTCAGACTCCCACGTAGCTTCCTCCTCTGAATGGTTGAGCCATTTGACTTTGACTCGCTTAACCAACTTGTTCCGAAGTTTCTTCTCCTGTCTGTCTAGGATCTGCACGGGTCTCTCCTCATAAGATAAGTTCGGAGTAAGCTGCAACGGCTCTAAATTCAGCACATGCGAAGGATTTGCCATATACTTCCTCAGCATGGAGACGTGAAAGACATTGTGTACTCCGGCCAGATTCGGCGGGAGAGCCACACGATAAGCAAGCGTCCCAACTCTGTCAAGGATCTCAAACGGTCCAATGAATCTCGGACTGAGCTTCCCTTTCTTGCCAAATCTCATGACACCCTTCATAGGTGCCACTTTCACGAAGACATGATCGCCCACTGCAAACTCTAACTCTCTCCTCCGCTGATCGGCATAACTCTTCTATCGACTCTGAGCAGTCCTCATTCTATCACGGATCTTGATTACTACATCTGCTGCCTGCTGAACAATCTCTGGACCCAACTCTGCTCTCTCTCCTACTTCATCCCAATGAACAGGAGATCTACACTTGCGGCCATACAGCGCTTCATACGGAGCCATACCTATAGACGACTGGAAACTGTTGTTATAGGTGAACTCTACCAATGGTAAGTTCGACTCCCAACTCCCAGAGAAATCAATGACGCAAGCACGGAGAAGATCCTCTAAGATCTGAATAACTCGCTCCGACTGTCCATCTGTCTGCGGATGGAAAGCTGTGCTAAACAGCAACTTCGTACCCAAAGTCGAATGCAAACACTTCCAAAACGAGGAAGTGAATCTGGGATCTCTGTCGGATACGATAGAAACTGGAATACCGTGGAGTCGGACTATCTCTCGGATATACAGCTCTGCATACTGAACCATGGTGAAAGTCGTCTTAACAGGCAAGAAGTGCGCTGATTTGGTAAGACGATCTACAATCACCCAGATGGCATTCGATCCTCTGGCTGACCTCGGCAATCCGGTCACAAAGTCCATGGTAACATTCTCCCACTTCCACTCGGGAATAGGGAGAGGCTTGAGCAAACCTGCTGGTCTCTGATGCTCGGCCTTCACTAACTGGCAAGTCAGGCACTCGGATACAAAACGCCTGATGTCCTTCTTCATCCCTGGCCACCAATACAATAGCTGCAGATCTTTGTACATCTTCGTACTCCCAGGGTGAATGGAGTAGGGGGACGTATGGGCCTCTGATAAGATGTCTGCTCGGATAGAATCACTGCTGGGAACCCATATCCTATCTCGGTATCTCACAATACCGTCGCTGACTGTATACAAAACACTGCCCTTGGCTTCATCTCTCTTCTTCCACTGTGCCAACTGCTCATCTGCGGTCTGACCACTGCGAATACGGTCCAAAAGGGAAGACTGAATGGTCAAGGTAGATAGACGAGGAACTCTACCTCGAGGGTAAGTCTCAAGATCAAACCTCTGCATCTCGATCTGAAGAGGTTTCTGAATCGTCAAGTGAGCCATCACTGCGACTTTCCTGCTCAAAGCATCCGCAACTACATTAGCTTTACCCGGGTGGTAGCTAATGTCACAATCGTAGTCTTTCACAAGCTCCAACCAACGCCTCTGACGCATGTTCAGCTCCTTCTGCGTAAAGAAATACTTGAGGCTCTTGTGGTCGGTAAAGATCTGGCATTTCTCTCCATACAGATAGTGCCTCCAAATCTTCAAAGCAAAAACTACGGCCGCTAACTCCAGATCATGGGTAGGGTAATTCTTCTCATGAATTTTCAGCTGTCGAGAAGCATACGCTATCACTCTCCCATGCTGCATCAAAACTGCACCTAAACCAAGCTTCGAAGCATCGGTATAAAGGACAAACTCACCAGATCCTGACGGTACAACCAAAACGGGTGCTGAGATAAGAGCTTTCTTCAAAGTATCGAAGCTCTTCTGACACTCCTCGCTCCACACAAACTTTACATTTTTCTTGGTCAGTGCTGTGAGTGGAACGGCAATGGATGAGAATCCCTGAATGAACTTCCTGTAATATCCTGCTAGCCCAAGAAAACTGCGGATCACTGATGCATTCTGAGGCACAACCCAATCTCTGACTGCTGCAACTTTCGCCGGGTCTACCTCAATGCCACTGCTAGAAACAATGTGGCCCAAGAACGCCACCTTCTCTAACCAGAATTCGCACTTACTGAACTTTGCGAATAGTTTATGTTTCTGCAATGTTTGCAACACTGTGGTCAGATGCCTGCTGTGCTCCTCCCGACTCTTGGAGTAGACGAGAATGTCATCTATGAATACTATCACAAACTGGTCGAGGTACGGCTGAAATACGCGATTTATTAGATCCATGAAGATCGCTGGCGCATTCGTCAGACCGAACGGCATCACTAGGAACTCGTAGTGGCCATAACGAGTCCTGAAAGCTGTCTTCGAGACATCAGCATCTCTCACCCTCAACTGGTGATAACCAGAACGCAGATCTATCTTGGAGAAAATCGAAGCTCCCTGCAACTGGTCAAACAGATCCTCAATCCTCGGCAGTGGGTATTTATTCTTCACTGTAACCCTGTTCAACTCCCGGTAGTCAATGCAAAGCCTCATCGAGCCATCCTTCTTTTTCACAAATAAGACCGACGCGCCCCATGGAGAAAAGCTCGGGCGAATGAACTCCTTGTCGAGAAGTTCCTGAATCTGCTTCTTAAGCTCTGCCATCTCTGTCGGTGCTAGTCGGTACGGCGCTTTGGATATTGGAGCCGTACCTGGCATAAGCTCAATGGAAAACTCCACCTCTCTCTCGGGTGGCATACCAGAGACGTCTTCGGGAAAAACGTCTAAGAAATCTCTGACAATCGGAACATCTGAGGCTGACTGGCTGGGTTCCTCGGGGACAGATAAAAAGGTCGCTAGAAATGCCCGACACCCTCTATGCATGAGTTTCCTAGCCTGAACATAAGGAATAATGCACGGTAAAGGAAAGTACATGTCCGGCTCAAATACGAACTGCTCCATTCCAGGCGGCCGGACAAGAACGGATCTCCGCTGGAAGTCTATCAACACTCTGTTCCTCAATAGCCAGTCCATCCCTAGGATGATGTCAAATTCCGGCATCGGTAGCACAATCAGATCCGCATAAACAAGATTACCGTGCAGCTCAAGGTCTATATCTCGGATAACATTGGTGGCTGCCATCTCCTCGCCTGACGGCAACACTACTGAAAAGGCTGTATCTAGCCCAATGGTCTGGATCTTGAGAAAGTTTGCAAAGACCTCCGAAATAAATGAGTGAGTGGCCCCTGAATCTATCAAGGCCTTGGTAGCGGAACCAGATATAAAAATTCTCCCTGAAAGAGCGGAGCTCTAAGTTGAATCCCACTACAAGATCTAAACTTATAGACATGCAAAGGTCAAGGTTCCTCTAGCTTAATTCCTCTGAAATAAATCTGAGTAGAGCATACAATCCTATAACAGTTCTAAGTTCAAAAATCTAAATCCCGATTCCCAAAATGCTGAAATTCGAAGAATAACTTAAAGTTTAAAGGTACCTGTCAACAACATAGTCTCCGGGTTGGTTTCCGCGGCATGGAGAGCAAAAACTCTGCCTTGGGTAGGCAGATTCCTCTGAGGGCACTGCAGCAACATGTGGTCTGGACTGCCACACTTAAAACACTTTCCTGAGCCAGCCATACATGCTCCAGGATGGCGACGTGAGCACCTGGGACAAACTGGGTGCTCCTGAGTCCTCGGGGCTGGGCGTCCCCGCTGCTGCTGCTGCTGGCCTCGGTTCCTGGGCGGTCCATGAAAAGGCCTCTTATTCTGCTGCCGAGGCTGATGAGGAGGAGGGCGGTGCGGTGCCTGGACTGGGCGCTTGCCCTGGCGATCCCTCTCGATATCCCGCAGATCCTGCTCTGCGGCTAAGGCCTTGGAGACGGCAATCTCATAAGTAGCAGGGTCAGATACCCTAACATCCCGGCGCAAGATCGGCCGTAAACCCACCAGGAAGTGCATCAGCTTGGCTCTGGCATCATTCGCTATCAGGGGCACAAAGTGACAGCCCCTCTCGAACTTACGGATAAACTCCGTAACCGACATATCCCCCTGTCTCAGACTCATGAACTCGGTGGTCAGCCTGGTGCGAACCTCCTCAGCAAAATACTTGGAGTAGAAAACCTCCGTAAAGCGGGTCCAAGAAAGTGTAGCCAATGTCAGGGCTACCGAAGCTCCTTCCCACCATGAGCGGGCGTCTCCAGTGAACAGGTAAGTGGCACATCGGACTCGGTCTGCGTCCCCCAGCTCCATAAAATCGAAGATAACCTCGAGGGATTTGATCCATCCCTCGGCAACCATGGGGTCAGATGCCCCATAGAACTCCTTCGGGCGCATCTTCATGAATCGCTCATAAACAGCCTCGGGCCCTGTCGGCCTGGCTGCGGCTGCGGCTACGGCTGCGGCATTGCCCCCCGCAAACTGTGCGAAGAACTGTGCCATCCCAGCTAACATCTGGGCACTCATGTCCGGTGGGGGCGGTGGAGGAGGTGGTAGGTCTCCCTCCGGTCTATGCTCCTCTCTGTCCTCTCGGCGAGGCTCCTCCTCTCTGTTGCGCTCTAAAATGCGTCTAGGGGGCATACTGTTCCAACATAACCCATACGTAACTAACATGCATAATTCCATAATTTATTTTAAATGAACTCTGAAATACTGAAAATCTGGAAGCATGCTGACAAACTAATTCATGCTTTAACTAAAATGCTGAACAAAATGCTGAACTGAAAAACTTACAGACCAAAGGCGTGGCTTCGTGAGCTTCTCGCGGTCAGAAGTAGTGAAACCCTATACAGAACCACCACCACCGCTCTGATACCAACTGTGAAGGGCCTAAAACTCCTTTCTTGAAAATTTGCGGAAAATTAAAAATTTTCTTTTTAAAAGAACTTAAATGGCCTCATTCATAAAATCACTGGTGAATCAAGTTCAATATTTCAAAATATTGCAGCGGAAGAAAATTAAAGTTTTGCCAACAACAACGATTTAAAAAAAAAATATCCAACGACCGATAAAATTGTTTGCGAAGAAAATAACAACTGCTGCTCTGAGGTCCTCGGGTGCCACTACTGCCGACCTAAGCTGGCTCACTGGTCCCCGCCCTCGGCCCTGGCCTCATCAGTACCTACAACAATCAAGTCTAGTGAGCCTAAAGACTCAGCATGCATAAATCGCATCTAACGAGTAAAAATCTGAATTTAAAATATGCATGAGTTAACATATCCTGTCCTGAGGCATACTGAAAATAATCTGTACTGAGCAATTATAATACGTGCATAATTGAACTGGAAATCACTGTAAAAATATTTGCTCCTTGGAGCCTGTACTGAAATATCTGGTAAAATTTTCTGTTGAGATTATGTTTTACGCCTGTGGCCACTGCACTAAGCTGAACTGATCGGTAACTGGCTACCGGGGAGGCTGAAACTGAACTGAGCTGGCCGGTCACTGGCGACCGGGTGGTACCATACTGAACTGATCGGTCACTGGCGACCGTATAAAATAACACTCCCACATAGTGAATGAACCACAAGCCATATCGCATAAATCTCAAAAATAATCATTTTCTATTTAATGCACGTAAAATAATTAACTGGCATAATGAAAATTCCTGTAATTTTACCAACTGGATTGGATTGGATCGTCCCCAGGCTCGCTGCAACTTAACTGTGCCATGAAAAACATGCAAATGCTAAAACTTGACCAACTATGCAATTTACGTTCAAAAGATGCGACTATGACGCCTAATAACTTCGCATTTAATCATGACTCCGAGCCAACTTGAATCGACACTGAACCGACGTATAGTCATGATTAAAATACGCTGAAAAATCATAAAATAATGCTCCTAAAATGATAGGGTCGAAATCTAGGTGGAATGGAGGCCAAAACACGAAACGCTCTTTTGAGAGACAATTTGGCACATTGCACCGTAAATTCTCGTACGACCTCAAAAATGATCCAAATGACAAACGGTCGAAAACATGACCTTCCTAACTCAATGGGGCACTGTCCAGTCCAAGGCCATGGGCTAAAAGCCAACCAAGAACTCGAACGAGCCTCTGAACCGACACAGCAACTTGCTGTAATTTCCAGCAGCTGCGCAACTACAAGACTTGCGTTGGTTTCGAGACTATCGGCCATTAGGTGCGTGAACCACCGACCAGAGACTCTTACCAACATCCCAAGGAATGATTTGAACCATGGCTAAGGGCCCTAGGCCAGCCACAATCCGCATCATACCAAAATTCAACCGAAGGGTCCAACCGAGAGCAACGTGCATGCGTGTGTAGTGTTTATGCTATGATCGATGTCTCGTGTCATTCCAATGGCCATTTGATTGACCATTACACGATCTAGACATCTAGGAGCATGATATGAACCATGGCTAAGGGCCATAGGCCAACCAAGATCCATACCAAGCAACAAAAGAAACAAAACCATATGCTGAAAAATGGAAGGGGCCGAATGGGGAAAGGGGCTGTTCTTGTTGATTATTTAAAAACCGATGAGCCATGGACCAAGCCACCAAAAGGGCGACTTAGTCACGTCTTAGAAATGCTAGGGGAGTGATCCAACCATGGCTAAGAGCCTTTAGGGCAGCCAAGATCAGATCCAACCCCTTGACACAAAAACTGAAATTTTCGAACACAAATCTGCGCCTATGGGAACTTGCTGTCATTCTGAATTTCCAGCAAGCATGGGGCTGGTTTGAATGGACCAAAATGGTCCTAATGCATCCTATTACGTGTCTAGGAGTCGCCTTGGGAGCCTGGAGTCGAACCAATCACCTGAAACTCACAAACCAAGAAAAACGTGAAGCTTGCCAAGGAAAAACGAAAATTCTGCATGTGTTGTTCCAAAATGTTTTGACATGTATCTCGGTTTTTGCTTGAATAAACATGATCATGTATTGAAAAATAAATGATAATATGACTTGATTGAGGTTTGAAAGAAATCTAGACATGCCTGGTTTTGTTTCGAAAGAAAACGAACGAAACGACGACGACGCGGCGCGGAGGAGGTGGAGCGCTTCTCTTGTTTACCTTTCTTGCTCTCGATTTTTCTTCCCTTGCTTCCTACTGAATTCCCACGGTTTTCCTCTCTCAGAAACACTCTGAATTTCGTGACTAAGGGAGGGGGAATGATGGTTAGGAGGGTGAGGGAAGTGGGTGCAAGATATAAGGAAAGAATCAAGACCAAGTCTTCTCATTTTTGAATTTTGAATTATGGTTTGATATCAAATGAGTTGGTGGATGCTTCTAGGAGGTAGTGGCCGATTTTTCTTATTTTCTAGTCTAGGATATGTCCATTTATTTAATTAAATTGTGCTCTCAAAAATCCTAGAATTATCCTACTAATTACATGCAAAGAATTGGTCAAAGTTGATGAGTTGGAATGAATTGCTTAATAAATCCAAGGGGCCGAAATCATGCTAATAAAATGAGTGGGAAGTGTTGGTTATCTAGTCAACTAATAATCCTTGAAAGCCTTACTAATCCTTTAAATAATTTAGTGAGCTAACCTCTTAATTTAATAACTTAAATGAGCTCATTTCTTAATCACCTCAAATAATTAAATTAAATCCTCGAACCTCCCTTACTAACTTAAATGAACTTACTTGCTAGCTAAATTAACTTCTGGAAATATTTCTCGAATCTTAAATTCTACCTCAAAACTCCCGACTCCGGTCCGGCCTCACTGAAATAACTGAAATGCTAAAAATCAAACTACTGAACTGAAATAATGAATAATTAACTTCAAACAAACGCATTTAAAATAATCATGCAATGAAGTCAATTAAATTTAAAAATCTAGAATTATGCATGGCTTATACGTCTACTGATTTACGGGTTCTACATTGGAAGAGTTTGCACAGAGCTATGGGTTCACGGTTAGCTTTCAATACATCATATCACCCTCAGAGCGACGGTCAATCAGAGAGAGTTATTCAGATTCTAGAGGATATGCTCAGAGCTTGCACTATTGATTATTCTGGTAGCTGGGATTCTAAATTGCCTCTTGTGGAGTTCACGTACAATAACAGTTACCAGGCGACGATTGGGATGGCACCATACGAAGCACTTTATGGCAGGAAGTGTAGATCTCCCTTGTATTGGGATGAGATTGGTGAGAGGAAGATGTTGGGTCCAGAGTTGGTCCAACAGACTGCTGATGTAGTTGCTGTTATTAGAGAGAGGATGAAGACAGCGCAGTCGAGACAGAAGAGCTATGCAGATGTGCGTCGGAGGCCGTTGCAGTTTGAGGTTGGCGACCATGTGTTTTTGAAGATAGCACCTCTCAAGGGTGTGATGCGATTTGGCAAGAAAGGTAAGTTGAGTTTGAGATTCATTGGCCCATTTGAAATCTTGGATAGAGTTGGAGATCGAGCCTACAGATTAGCCCTACCGCCAGATCTTGGCAGAGTTCACAATGTTTTTCATGTATCGATGCTCAGGAAATATATTGCGAATCCTTCCCATGTTCTTCGCCACGAGCCATTGGACTTGACGCCGAATTTGACGTACCAAGAGATTCCGGTTCAGATACTGGACCGCAAAGTTAAAGTTTTGAGGAACAAAGATATCGGCATAGTTAAAGTCCTTTGGAGGAATCATTTGATTGAAGAGGCTACGTGGGAACCGGAGGATGAGATGAGAGAGAAGTATCCTGAGTTGTTCGTGCAGTGACGTCAATTTCGAGGACGAAATTCCTCTAAGGAGGGGAGATTGTAATAGCCAAGCCTGGTGTGCGGTACGGTTTAAGTTTTCATAAGTTTATTGACTACTTGGTCAAGTTTAGGTATAGTTTGGATGTTAAGAGTTTCGATTTATGACTTATAGTATGGTTGGTTATAGATGATGTGTAGTGCTTTTGTAGCGGCGTTACGATTAAATTCATGATAAATTGTATATTGATCCAAATGAGGTGAGGCCTTTTCCATTAGAAAGATAAGACATAGAGGTGTAACTTTCTTAGTTTGAGTTTTGTTCAAATCATTGTGGAAGGTAAGCCAAAAGTGCCCCGAAGTGTTTCGTGTGTTTCGACGTTCCTCCAGTGACACATGTTGGGAGAATGGGCATAAATTTTTCGTCAAATGTTCAATTGATCTGAAATTTTGAGGGGTTCAAGATAAGACATAGAACTACAACTTTGTAGTTTTTCACTTTTCCAAATTATGAAGGGAAGAGGCATTTCAGAAGTGATCTTTGGAGTGGCAGTGCGCAGAGTGCGCGCCCGAGCGGGAATAAATGTCCGCCCGGGCGAGCCTACTTCGAAAATTTTTGGATTTCTGGCCGAGAGTTCTGCGCTCGGGCGGAAAAAGATGTCCACCCGAGCGGCCAGCGATTTTTAAAAAGCGTGTTTTGGAGTTTTAAGTGCTTATATACAAGTGTTGCTCCATTTCTCTCATTTCTCACCTCTCATTTTCGGATTTCTCTCCTTGGGAAGGTTAGGGTTCCTTATTTCTTTCACTTCCTATCTTCGATTCAAGCTTTTAGTTGGTGATTTGAGTTAAGATCGAAGTTCTTCTTGGTGCTAGGAAGCTAAGGTAAGCTTTTGGTGTTGTTATTTCTTGGTTTTACAGAATATACTATGTATCATTGCTATGTAAGAGTTCCACTTGCTGAGTTTTATACTCATTTCAGTTATTTCATGTGATGCAGATAAGAACGACGGACCAGGACGTTGATTGTGGCCCGGAGTCATATGCATACGAAGTTGGAAGGAAGATGTTATTTTGCAAGTATTTTTGGATCATGATCATAGGAATGATATTTTGTATTTTGTTATATCATTTGAATGATCATTTATTTACTTTTAAACATTTTATGGTGTTGTATTTTGAAACCTTCCTTCATTTTATAAGAAAATTTTAAATTCCGCTGCTATTTTTATTGTAAACGGGTCGAGGTGTCACACACTTCTTCTTTGGTCATGGAGAAAAGGCGTCCCTGTACTTTCTCATAACTTCCTGGACAATTCTTGGCGAGATGTCCTGGCTTCTTGCAACGATAACAGACATTAGAACCCTGCATACACTCCCCGCCATGGAGTTTGCCACATTTAGGACAAGGTGGCATGTTCTGTTCTTTACGTGGAGGGGGACCCTTGCTACGGGGTTCCTCTGGTCGAGTACCTTTGCTATCGGTCTTTTTGCCATGTCCTGTTCCTTGGCTCTTTTGAAATTACTGTTGCCTTCGTTGTTGCCTGTCTATGTCAATGTCATGTTCATCTTGTTCTGCCATAAGTGCTCTTTCTACTATCTCCCCGTATGTAGCAACTTTCGACATCCTTACATCTCTTTTAATTTCAGAGCGAAGTCCCCGCATGAAGTGTTCGCCCTTACTTGTGTCATCTTGTGCAATATACGGTACATATTGGACTCCGGCCTCAAATTGTTGTATGTAGTCCCCCATTGACATGGTCCCTTGCTTCAAATTCAGGAAGTCACTGGCTTTCTTGGCTCGTACATCTTTACTGAAATACTTGTTGTAAAACATAGTTTTGAAAATTCCCCATGTCAATGGTCCAACCGGTAATGCAACTCTTGCACTTTCCCACCATATTCTTGCATGTTTTGTTAAGAGAAAGATGGCACAAGTTACTTGGTCAGCATCATCCATATGAAGGTAGGAGAAGATGGACTCCAATGATTTAATCCACTCCTCTGCTACTGTCGGATCAGTGCTTCCCATGAACTCCGGAGGATTTAGACGTCGAAAACGATCATACACATCGGTTTGAACAGGCCCATGTCGGTGTACTATTGCTGGTACTTGTGCCTGTTCTTGAGTAGTCCGTTGCATTTCCAGTAGCTGCTGTATTTGTTCACCATGGACCTTTGCTTGTTGTTGGAGTAATTGAGCGAAGTCATCTATCGGTCGTGGCGCACTGCCCTCACCTTCGACTGCTGGGGCCTTACCCTTTGATGACTCTCCTTCATGTACTTTACGTTTCGGTGGCATCGTCGCTTATCTTAACCTACATGTAGGTCACGTAGAAACACATAACTTAGCATAAACTATGGAATACAAAGGTACTTACTTGCCGAGTTCTCCATGTGGATGAAGTGCAGTGTCTTTCCTGTCTAAGAACCGTGGGCTCTGATACCATAAAAATGTCACACCCTTACTCTATACTTAGCATAATTACCATAATTAAAATAAGGTTTGAATGATATAACTATATTATGAAGCAAATCAAACAAGAGGCATCACTTTGATGGTTTATAAAAATTTTGGCATGATGTCCCTATATTTTGTATACACCAAAACTGAAGCAATACTATTCATACACATTTATAAACATATTCTCATATACCAACATACTTTGTATCATCATACATAACATGGAACTTGTTTCAAACCCTCATATAAAATTTACTACAATACATATGCGGAAGCTATACAATAAGAAGTCCCGGTTCTTGTCGAGGTAGGGCACGTCACAAGCATCCATTGGCGAACCGGCATCCTATGTCTCTTCACTACCTGATCCTGTAACACATGAGCTACGTGAGTTTATAAAACTCAATAAGTTGGCACTTATATGTATCAATATGCATCGAAGGAACATACATATCAAGTCGTGACAACAATGAATCTTAAAAACATGTCATACCGTAGCATATATTCAATGTTCATTTTTGTACTTGAGCCTCATTAGTTGACCTGTACTACTGTGCTTGCTTTATTATATAGCTACTACTGTGTTGGACGTCAGGGAGCAACCTTTGGCAACCCCACGCCCCATGAACATATATTGGTCAATAACTTTGGTGGACTTAAAACCACCAATGATGTCAACAAGCTCTATATCATGTAAAAATCAGTCCTTTTCCTTTCATGTCCATGTTCATGTTCATGACATAGCACCCATCTTCAATATTCATGAGTTCCTTACATATTTAATACATAACAATGGAATATGGTGCTATGTTTTCATCAATAAACATACTAACAATGTACATATAGCAATAGAAAATGAGAAGCATTTGAAATTCATAATATTACTCATGTATTACTTCAAGAACATGCCAACTTACTGTCCAAGCTTAAGAACACTGGTTTGAGACGGTGTTTCTTGCTCCTATACTGTCAAATATACCAATAATTCAGTCACTATTGCATTAACTAGATTAAAATCATTCCTTTATTGTCACCTACATGTACCATAACTAAAAGAGAAGAAAACTTACACCCTTATGAAGTTCTTGTGATGGAGAACTAAAATCTAACTTCAAAACTTTGAAAGGAATGAAGAAAGAAGCTTTGGAGGATGTTTTCTAGATTTTTCTCTCGAGATTTTGCTGTTAAGGAATGGAAAATACTGAAGAAATGGTTTAGAAACTCGATGCTTATCTTCTTATATATTAGGCGGCGCTCGGGCGGTAGTTTTCTACCGCTCGAGCGCGGAATGTTCTGTCCAAAAGGTAAAATTTTCGTGCACTGGCGCTCGGGCGGTCATTTTCTACCGCTCGGGCGCCACATGTTCTGTAAAATTTGTGGAATGATAATGCACGGGCGCTCGGGCGGTAAAATCTTACCGCTCGGGCGCCACCTGTTCTGCCTCTGCGCACTACTTCGTCAAAGATCTCTCCGGAAACTTATCTTCCGTTCATAATCTGAAAAAATGATAAACTACGAAGTTGTAGCCCTATGTCTTGGCTTGAATCTCCAACTGGTTTCAGGTCATTTGGAGGTCGGAGTAAAACGATATGCCCATTCTCCTAACATGTGTCAGTGAGGGAATGACGGTATACACGACGCACTTCGAGGCACTTTTGGCTTGTCTTCCACAATGATTTGGACAAAATCCAAAACGTGAAAGTTGTAGCATTATATCTTAGCTTTCTAATGGTTAAGGCCTCACACAATTTGGATCAATATTCAAATCATTATACTAAAACCCGTACGAACTACCATATCTACATCTCATTTCCCACAACTTCCATTACACTATCATCACCTACACATCTTACTCTAACTATTTAGACATATATTCATTCTCAATATACCATGGGCAATATAAAAGTCATGTTCAATCTCAATATTGATACTTCAATCATCACATGAAATCTAATGAGCTAAATAACTACATAATAAACGACATAAACGCATTATTATCATTTGTACGAGTAACCGGGCATTACAATATCCATACCCGAAGGTAAGCGGTGAATTCCCGACTACAATGCATCGACTCCTATGTGTTTCGACAGAACACCCAACCTTGCCACCTGATGATCCCATGAGAGTCGGTAAACAAGTCAAAGTGTAATTCTAGCACATAGAGTCTCAATGTTGTCCCGGGTCATAAGGACTAATGGTGTACAACCATAAACTAGGACTTTTCCACTCGATAAGTGAGAACCACTTGCAAAGTCCTTTTATGGAGGGTTGTTCAGTGCACTCAACAAGGAGCACCTATCTGCATGTTCGGACATCACAATGTCCCCTACCAATGAAACATGGTACTCACATCGCAGATACTAGTCTCGAACTCGAGCGGCCTATATCCTTTTTAGTGGCGGCTGAATCGACTAGGAACCGTTTAGAATATACAGTATTACAAATATGAGTTTCATGATACTCATCATATGAGCATCTCATATTCTTTCTACCATTTGTATATTCAAGGGCTTTATCTATGCAACTAGCATGGGTATACAGATAAAAATGTGCCATAATAATAATATCAAATATTACTAAAATAAAGATTGCTTATACATAGAGTTTCATTGTGAACACTCGGCCAACACTTGGCTCGACGGGCACCTACTCTAACAGCATTCACAGCCTCCTCAAACCGCCTCTGCAGTTCATTCGACATAGAAGCCAACATATAGCTTTTAGCTTGGAGATCATGGTCCCACCATTTCTCAAGCTTAGCTAGTTCAGTCTCACTCATGTCCGAAGCTGCCTCCTTCGGTGGCTTCTTATCAAGCACATACAGAATCCTTTCCGAGCTCAGAACAATTTTTAAATTTCGAAACCAGTCATTATAGTTAGGGCCAGTCAACTTGTTTTGATCGAGAATGATTGAAAGTGGATTGCGTGACGTCATTGCAAATATACTGAAAAGGAAAACAGATAATTGTTAATGATTATTTTAAAATAATTTTAAGATATAAAATATGGATTTTTATTTTATAAATTCCCTCCCACTATTTTGACATTTTCACACCCTCTGATGAAAACGGGAAATCGTATTTCCTTAGTAGGCACGTAGAGTCCAATTAGCCAATTATAATCCCGAATAATATCAGCCAATTATAATTTTTAAAAGGTAGAATCCAATTGCATCCCTATGCAACCTCCGCGTGTTTTGCCTCACGTTTAATAAGGACCCAATAATATGACGCCATTTATTTTCGCGTGTCAAACCAACCCATCAATATTGAATTGTAGTAGACGGTCGCCATGAGTTCCCCCAATAATATGAGCCGAAGTCATGGGAGTTCCACTCAATTCACATCATATGTCCAGTGGAAGTCACAGCTTTCCGGCGTCCAGGCCTCCCCAATAATATGAGCCAGGCACTGTCCGCGGGTAGCGATCAACATGCAACCACGGTTGATGGAAGGCAAGAAAAAATTAAACTCTTTTAATTTTTACTTTTATGGTTTGATATAAATTTTGAATCATATTCAAAATGACGGATTTTAATTTTAAAATTGTCTCATCATTTTAATTTAAAAATCGCGTGCCATGTTTGTATGTTTGTCGGATTCGTGCAACTATATTATTTAATAATATACATACATTCATACTACTATATATCGCATATATCATAATATGACATTCAACAATAAATAAGGATGATCGATCGCCAACACTATTAGATCCATGTGAGCCAAACATGGATCCAGGTCCAAAACCTAGTGAATGCAGGGATGCAAATGCAACTTATTACAAAAGCTTCCAATATTTTACATGTCTTCATCTTGATCATCGGGCCCACCATCTTCCAGTCTTGATCTTCCACTATTATTACATTTGAATAGTCATGGCACATAAGGGATACATCTCATGGGGGTGGGAATGGGCCATAAACCAGGCCCACTTTAATAATATCAAATATTATAAAATTGAATAAAAACAGTAAAATATCCTAACATACACCTAACACATTGGTCAAGGCTCTTGATCATCCTTCATGCATTTAATATCAAATATTAACATCAATTAATTAAAAAAATTTGATTAACTGAAAAACATATATCTAATAATTTGTCACTAACCACCACAATCATTAAAGAATTTAATAAATTAAATAAATTTCTTTATTTAATTTCCAATTAATTCAATAATAATTGATTTCTTGTAAAAACTCATTTTTACCATAAATAATTAAAATCATATTCCAAATATTTATTTCATAAGTAAATTATTAATTTTCCAAAAATTAATTTTCCAAAGTAAAAATTGAACTAATTTTTCAAAATTTCAATTTTACCCAAAAATTTGAAAATTCAGAAAATCGCACCATAGGCCCAAATGATTCAAGCCCATTATTCCCGAGACGCTCCCGGACAGCCGCCCGCTGCCCGAACGTTTCGGGCAATGGCAGCAGCCCTGTGCGCGCGGACGCTCCACGCACGCTGACGCTCTACGCTGCGCGGACGTTCCGCGCGGCGCGCGCGCAGCCGCTGCGCGTTCGCTTCGCGCCGCGCGTGCACTGCGCCACCGAGCGCTGCGCGCTGTGCGCAGGGCGCTGCGCGCGCAGCCCTGTGCACGGGATCTGCCCGGAACAGTTCCGGGCAGATCCGAAAAATAATTTTTTTTTTTTTTTGTTTTCTGAAGAAAGTATTTTTGATGGTGCAACTATTTTCTGAAAATTTTCTTGTGTGGTTAGAAACAAATTATTCAATATTAAACCATACGTTTTAGAAAAAACCTTGGTTCTGATACCACTGTTGGATCTCGGTTTTCTACGTGCCCAAAAACGCAGCGGAAGTTTAAAATTTTTATTTTATTTTGAAATTCAAAATAATTTTGGACACTCGTATGGTTTTAACAAATACATAAACATTCATAGGGCGTTAGAAATTCTTATACCTTTGGTGAATAAATCACTGGGCTCCAACTATTCCGGGGTTAGCGGAGATAGCTCTTCGTGAATCCCCTACAAACGGTCTTCGATCTACTAATCAGGTCCACGACCGGAATATATGTTCCTCTTCTAACTCGCACTAGGAAGTGTAGAAGATTTTGTATTTGAGATAGAACACAATTTTGAGAGCACAAAGAAGAATTATGGAGGAGCCGAAAGTTATTGTCCAAAAGGCAAGGAAAAATTATCGGATGCCTTATTTCTCAAATCATCAAAAGAAAAAAATCCACCGAATACATGCAATCAATTTTAAGAATTAATCAATCCTTTTCCATAATAATCATTCCTTTACTTAATTAATTGGATTAATTAAGTTAATGAAATATTCTTATTGCATTTCCAAAATTGGTGATTCTTGAAATTGGCACAACTCAATTTTGTGGAGGCTATGATTTTAGGTCAAGAATTTTTATTTATTTAAAATTCCATGACCTAATAATCATAATTAACATTAATGGGCTTGATTAATTAATTGGACTAGTCCAACTGGTTTAATTAATTAATCAAAGTCCATTAAGAACTTTAATTATTTAGTATGTTGAACTTGTACTCCTACAAGCCTATTAAACATACTTCCCACTATATTTAATTTAATATTTAATAAACTCAACTTTTGAGTTTAATAAATTAAATTCTTAAACTTTACAAATTCAACTCCTTGAATTTATTTTCTCCAAATTTCATAAATTCAACTTCTTGAATTTACTATCTCATAAAATTCAATTCCTTGAATTTATTTTCTCAAAATTTAATTATCATAAATTCAACTCTTTGAATTTACTATATCATAATTTAAATTCAACTTCTTGAATTTATTATCTCAACGGGAACAAATACCAGTATAAATATTCTTGTTATTGCTTCGACTCATATTCCCCAAAAAGGGGATCCCGCTCCAGTACTTGTGTGACCTTCAATGGTTCAGGGATACAGCTAGCCGTGGGTTCACAACTCTTTGTGATTCAGGACATAATCCTTTATTCGGGCTTACCCCAGTTAGCCCCATTCTTTTCATCAACACCTTGATCAAGAATGTCAGAACTCATTTCTGATTGCACCCATCGGATCATGGTAAGAGCGTCTAGTAGCATCGCCCCATGATCCCCTAGGTATCACTGATATGCCTGCAAGAACCAGTCGATTATGATTAACGTACAGTACGGTCCCTTCATCTCATATATCCCGGTCGAATCAGCAACCATTGGTTCATCGAGGGTTGCATATTAATTCGATAACTATGTGATAACTATAATACTGGCATCGCGTGTACTATTTGAGAACTCCTTCTCCAACGTACATCTTATACTCTGGCCAGAGATTCCATGCACTATTATTACATTAGGTCACATAGGATATCAACACCCGTAGGTCAGCGGTGAATTCCAGACTACAATGCACTGGCTCCTATATGTGTCGTAACTGTACCCAACCTCGCCACCTGATGACTCTCATGGAGCCGGTAAACGAGTCAAAGCACAACCCTCGCATATAGAGCCTCAGTGTTGTCCCGGGTCGTAAGGACTAATGGTGTACAATCATAACCACAGACTTATCCTCTCGATGAATGATAACCACTTGGAAAGTCCGAGGGAGGGTTATTCGGTATAATCATCATATGACTACCCATCTGCATGTTTGGACATCTCTATGCCCTTACCAAGAAATGCAGTACACAACATCACAGATGCTAGTCTCAAGCATAAGCGACCTTTATCCATGTTTTAGGCGGCTGAATCGACTAGGAACGAATTTAGATTATACAGTGTTTACAAACGAGTTTCAACATCGAATTACGATTCATTTGTATTAAAGTATAATCAAGGTCTTTATCTATGTTTGATAACATGGGTATACAGATAAAGAGATAACAAACCATAAAATAATGAATTATATTAAAATAAAGATTTTTCTTTACAACTGAGTCAATAAAATCCTTAGCCAACAGTTGGCTTGCAGGGCATCTACTCTAACACGCTGCTGGGGCTTGGGCGAGTTAGGTAGGTCCTTTAGGGTCTAAGGAAGTTGGGTAAGGGTCAGTTAGGGGCTGGTGCGGCTGGGTCGTTGCTGGCTGGAGGAAAAAGCTGGAAACCGTGAAGAAGCACAAGCGCGCAGGTGCTGGATGCTGAATTCAGATGGCTCGCTACTTGGGTCCAGGGCTTGGGCTGTTATGGGTAGGGTCTGGGCGTGGTCCAGGGTCGGTGAGGGTCCTAGGTTATCGTTGGCTAGGTGGCTAGAGGAGTCCTAGTTGGGATAGGAGTCCTAGATTTGGCAAAGAGTCACACGCACCACACATGCAGAATTGTGTCTACTGTCCAGGAGGTTTTGAGCGACGTAATGGCTGGTTATGGGCTGGGCTTGGTCAGTAGGGTCCCTAGGTGGGTTGGCTAGGATTTGGCTCAAGGTGGCTCGGGCGTGGCTCGAGTAAATCGGGAGATGGCTCGGTGGTTTCGATTAGGTGTCAATATTTTGAATTTTAGAACAAAAAATAGAACCATGGGTCCAGGGGTGCGGTTCATGGTTCCTAAGGGTAGAATAAATATTAAAAATGTTATGTTTAAAATTTGGGATCAAAATGAGTTTCGGAATTTTCCGGAATTTAATCGCCGCACAAAACGTTAATTATCGAATTAATTGAAACACCTAGTTTTATCCTTTATTAAATTATGAAAAATTACGTTTAAGCTTAAATAATTATTATAAGTCTAAGTTTTTAATTTGGAAATTTTATATTAAGGTTTGATTTAATTCGGGATTAAAACGCGTTAATATGTCTTAATTAAAGATTAATTTAAAAGTCATCGATTTAAGCCAAATAAAAATATGAGAAAATTCATTTAAGCTTAAATAATTATTTTGAATAATCTCATGTCATTAAAAGTGAGAAAAAGATAAATTCGAGAATTTTTACGTTCAGGGGCAAAACGATCTTTTTACACTTAGGAAAATACGTTAACGCTATGCAGCGTCCCGAAGGATCATAACGCATGTTAAATGATATTATATGATTTAAAAATGATGATTTTTATGATAATATGTATTTTTATGATTTATGTTAAAGTTGTGCAATTTATACTGTTTAAAATGCTATTTTTGGAAAGCTGTCGTATTTTATAATTTTTAAAGAAAAGGAAAAATATTTTGAGGGATGTGAATTGATTGTGACAAAAGATATGATTTATGATATATGATTTTGTGGAGATAACGTGAGAGGAAAAGGCCCCAGAGGGAACCTATTTACGGGAAAAGGCCCCAGAGAGAACCCATGTTTGGGAAAAGGCCCCCGAGGGAACCCCAACGATCGTATTTCCACGGTGGAGCCTAGTGCACACCCCCATGGACCATGTGGAGCTAAGACTGCAGTCGACCAAAGGATAAAACCTAGTCACTTTCAAGGATCAAACTTCACCCAAAATGATATATGATTGAAAGCTTATGATAAAAATGATTTTTATGATATATGATTTATGATGATGATGATTAAAGCTATTTTTAAAATGATTTATTTATGCTTAAAGTTATTTTAAAATGATTTTACTATTTATGATTTAATTATACTTAAATGATTTTTATTGGTTTATTTATATTCAAAAGAATATCTTAAATAAAAATATGATTTTTAAATGTATGTGGATGTATATGTATTATTTGTTATCTATGTTTAGAACGTATTGAGTCTTTAGACTCACTAGGTTTGTATCATGCAGGATCTGATAATTTTTTTTGAGGTGGTGACGATTGAGTCGATCGAGTGCAGCAGTACACACCCGAGGGCCTTTATGTTTCCGCACTAGCTAGATAGATTCATGATTTAAAGATTTTGCTAATGATTTTTATTAGAGATATTTTTATGCTTTATTTTTATTATTAGTCGATCTTTTCAAATGTCGATTTAGGAATTTTTGGTTAGCCGATGATTTAGGATTTTATTTCGTGCACTTGAGATTTAAATTGTTAAATTATTTTATTTAGTTTAGTATTTAGAATTTATGATTTATGAAAAAAAAAAAGATCGAGGTCGTTTCATAACTCATCTTCTCTCATCATCTTCTTGACCCCGATCATGTCCCACCTGTTGTCATGCACACATACAAACAAGACAACAGCCGGATACTCCGGTGAGAATAAATCCCAGTATAAATAATGTATACATGCAGTTAACTGAATTAACATAAAAGCATGAATTATATCTTATCACATGTAGCATAATCAAACAACATGTATCCATACCAGTCTGTAAATAAAACATGAATCAATACGGATCTGTAAATCAAATTCTAGTCTCAATATCTAAAACTCGACTCATCTCTCATTCTAATCTAGGGATCCCGGTGAATAAGAACGTAACAAGTCTCCCACCTACTACTACCAGTCGCAGTGGCGGTACGTTTTTATTTCTGGACTTTGGTCTAATCTATATCGAATAGAATGCTATCTGTATCTGAAGCATAACGATATACCAAACGTCCAGTGCCTTGGCGTATCTACCAAGACTAAGCCTATTCTGACAATGTGCAATGGGTTAGTGACAAGTCTGTCAAAATCTAACCCCTCTGTGACTCTTACTTAATAGCTCTCTGCTTTCTACTTCTAATTCAATAGAATAAACATACTCATTAAAACAAAAAGGTATAAAAACAATACCATACAAGTATGTGATTTAGGGAAACTCGAGTTAAATCTAACTCAAGTCGATCTCCCAATGAACATCCATTTATACCTTTCTCTTCTCGGTCTGATGAAGACGAAGTCTTGTATTCCAATCTGTCCATATCCAAATCTGATAATGACGATCATATAAATACCATATCAGTATATAACTCAATTTAAGACCTGTTCTGATCAATACTCACATCAGTATATAATATGATCCATATCTGAACAAGGTACAATCTAATTCATATCAATGATATCACGGTACAATCGAAATCATTACTGAATCTGATCAATATCAATCTACTGATGTTTCGACGGCATAATAATACAGTCACGATAATCCCGTCTATCTCAACATCACAGATATAATCTCAGAATTCATAACCAGTATCAGTACAACTCAAAATCTGAATAATAACACAACTCTGATATAGAATCTCAACTAAATCAACTCTGAAATTCATAACAATTTCATAAACAGTCTATTCTTTAATCTGACTTCAGTTATACAATGTCTACTGTAGTAGAAACATCATATCTGATTCATATTCAATTCTGACAATATCATAAATTCAATTTTTCTTTCCCAAGTCGACAATAAGTCCGGAATCACCACTCTAACTCATCTTCTCTCATCATCTTCTTGACCCCGATCCTGTCCCACCTGTTGTCATGCACACATACAAACAAGACAACAGCCGGATACTCCGGTGAGAATAAATCCCAGTATAAATAATGTATACATGCAGTTAACTGAATTAACATAAAAGCATGAATTATATCTTATCACATGTAGCATAATCAAACAACATGTATCCATACCAGTCTGTAAATAAAACATGAATCAATATGGATCTGTAAATCAAATTCTAGTCTCAATATCTAAAACTCGACTCATCTCTCATTCTAATATAGGAATCTCGGTGAATAAGAACGTAACAAGTCTCCCACCTACTACTACCAGTCGCAGTGGCGGTACGTTCTTATTTCTGGACTTTGGTCTAATCTATATCGAATAGAATGCTATCTGTATCTGAAGCATAACGATATACCAAACGTCCAGTGCCTTGGCGTATCTACCAAGACTAAGCCTATTCTGACAATGTGCAATGGGTTAGTGACAAGTCTGTCAAAATCTAACCCCTCTGTGACTCTTACTTAATAGCTCTCTGCTTTCTACTTCTAATTCAATAGAATAAACATACTCATTAAAACAAAAAGGTATAAAAACAATACCATACAAGTATGTGATTTAGGGAAACTCGAGTTAAATCTAACTCAAGTCGATCTCCCAATGAACATCCATTTATACTTTTCTCTTCTCGGTCTGATGAAGACGAAGTCTTGTATTCCAATCTGTCCATATCCAAATCTGATAATGACGATCATATAAATACCATATCAGTATATAACTCAATTTAAGACCTGTTCTGATCAATACTCACATCAGTATATAATATGATCCATATCTGAACAAGGTACAATCTAATTCATATCAATGATATCACGGTACAATCGAAATCATTACTGAATCTGATTAATATCAATCTACTGATGTTTCGACGGCATAATAATACAGTCACGATAATCCCGTCTATCTCAACATCACAGATATAATCTCAGAATTCATAACCAGTATCAGTACAACTCAAAATCTGAATAATAACACAACTCTGATATAGAATCTCAACTAAATCAACTCTGAAATTCATAACAATTTCATAAACAGTCTATTCTTTAATCTGACTTCAGTTATACAATGTCTACTGTAGTAGAAACATCATATCTGATTCATATTCAATTATGACAATATCATAAATTCAATTTTTCTTTCCCAAGTCGACAATAAGTCCGGAATCACCACTCTAACTCATCTTCTCTCATCATCTTCTTGACCCCGATCCTGTCCCACCTGTTGTCATGCACACATACAAACAAGACAACAGCCGGATACTCCGGTGAGAATAAATCCCAGTATAAATAATGTATACATGCAGTTAACTGAATTAACATAAAAGCATGAATTATATCTTATCACATGTAGCATAATCAAACAACATGTATCCATACCAGTCTGTAAATAAAACATGAATCAATATGGATCTGTAAATCAAATTCTAGTCTCAATATCTAAAACTCGACTCATCTCTCATTCTAATATAGGAATCTCGGTGAATAAGAACGTAACAAGTCTCCCACCTACTACTACCAGTCGCAGTGGCGGTACGTTCTTATTTCTGGACTTTGGTCTAATCTATATCGAATAGAATGCTATCTGTATCTGAAGCATAACGATATACCAAACGTCCAGTGCCTTGGCGTATCTACCAAGACTAAGCCTATTCTGACAATGTGCAATGGGTCAGTGACAAGTCTGTCAAAATCTAACCCCTCTGTCAGTGACTCTTACTTAATAGCTCTCTGCTTTCTACTTCTAATTCAATAGAATAAACATACTCATTAAAACACAAAGGTATAAAAACAATACCATACAAGTATGTGATTTAGGGAAACTCGAGTTAAATCTAACTCAAGTCGATCTCCCAATGAACATCCATTTATACCTTTCTCTTCTCGGTCTGATGAAGACGAAGTCTTGTATTCCAATCTGTCCATATCCAAATCTGATAATGACGATCATATAAATACCATATCAGTATATAACTAAATTCAAGACCTGTTCTGATCAATACTCAGATCAGTATATAATATGATCCATATCTGAACAAGGTACAATCTAATTCATATCAATGATATCACGGTACAATCGAAATCATTACTGAATCTGATCAATATCAATCTACTGATGTTTCGACGGCATAATAATATAGTCACGATAATCCCGTCTATCTCAACATCACAGATATAATACCAGAATTCATAACCAGTATCAGTACAACTCAAAATCTGAATAATAACACAACTCTGATATAGAATCTCAACTAAATCAACTCTGAAATTCATAACAATTTCATAAACAGTCTATTCTTTAATCTGACTTCAGTTATACAATGTCTACTGTAGTAGAAACATCATATCTGATTCATATTCAATTCTGACAATATCATAAATTCAAATCATGTCTAAACGTAACGAAACTTACGTCCGTGTATAGCTCGTAGCGAGAGGAGTACGATACTATGTTCGGATTCGACTTCTGATACACGGATATCTCAAAATCACTATTTGAAGATATGAAAGGCTTTAAGAAATTTGTTGAAGGAAAACCCACGATTTCTTATGCTGAAATCGTGAGAATCAATACATATATATATATCTCAATTGCATGTCAAACAAATGGCTAAACCTAAACACTGCACGTCGCACCGCGGGTGCGCTCACTTTTGCACCGCGGGTGCGATCCATGTATTGATATGCATCAACTTTCCCCGAAGCTTGGACCGCGGGTGCTCTCTGTCTTTTAACGCGGGTGCGCTGACCCTACTGGTACAACACCGCGGGTGCGGTCTGTCTAGCACCGCGGGTGCGGTGTCACTTCCGTAATTAATCTCCAACTCTCTGTCTATCAACCGCGGGTGCGGTCTTGTTCGTAGCGCGGGTGCGGTCTAGACTTTATGCAACACTTCATAATCTCATTTAGTGCTTCTCATTACATATCATGCATACTCATATCTTCCGAATATCACATCAATGAAGACTAATAAATCTCGAGCCTTACAGAACAGCTGTGGGGATCCGGGCTCTAACTCAATTCTAGTACAACACCACTATTGATCTTTTGCGCCCGTAGTCACCATGCTATCTTGATCTCATTTCTGACGTGACCCAGATCCTGCACCACCTGTTGTTATGCACACATACAGACATAACAACAGCCGGAAACTCCGGTGAGAACAAATCCCAGTATAAAACATGTATACATGCTGATACGAAATCATAAATCATGCATGAAAGCAATAACAATGGCTCCATAGTCTATGAAACCGATCTATCTAAACATGCAACTCAAATCAAATCATGTCTTGACTCGAATCGACTCTACTCTAGGGATCCCGGTGTGAATAAGACGTCAATGGCTATCACCTACCCTCCCAATCGGGGTGACTGTACGTCTTATTCCTAGACTTCGGTCATATCTGTATGGAATGTCTACAGTCGGATTCAATCTGGTCCGAAGCGTCGATACCACCGAACATCTAGTTTGGCAAGTCTGCCAATGACTCTCCTATCTCGAAGGCTTAAATATAAATCTATAAACAAGACAGCATCCTATCAAGAGATTTGAATATAGATCTATAAACAAATCAAATTCATATGAAAAGATAAACAACAATTCTAGTATGTGATTTGGTTGGGAAACTCAAATTGAATCTCATTTGAGTTGTGTCTTCCGCCAACAAAACATGATTTATACCTTTCGTCGTACAATCTGTCGTAGTCGAAGTCTCGAAGACAAATCTGTCAATATCAAATCTGAAATGGAAATGTTGATACATATTCTATCAATCTGTAATCTCAATCAACACATATCCAATTCAATACTTGATCTCGGTACAATTTAACGGCGTAACGACGTAATTTCTCGATACCGGTCAATCCAACTCTCAACATATATCACCAATTCATACTTCTCAACTCATAATAATCATCATAAGCATATGATAGTACTCAAAGTCTGCATAATTTAACTCTAAACATGCTGGAAAATAATAACTATAGCATACAACGTCCGTTCTTCGATCCGGTTGCGTTTCTACGATATCAATAATCTCAAGAACATATTATGAAACTCAATTCATCCTTCTCCTAACACATATATATCAAAAGGTGCTGGAATTGAATGAAGCTTACCCAAATCTGAAATGAGAAAGACTAATCAGTTCAATATCTATATATATACATGCCATGTGTCACAACAAGGAACAAAGGTGGATTTCTCGCATGCAGCACCGCGGGTGCCGTAGCTTCACCGCGGGTGCGCTGTGCCCACGGCATGCCTTTCATTTTCTGAAATTAAACGACCGCGGGTGCGCTACATATAAGACCGCGGGTGCGGTAACATCAACGCAAGTGCGGTCACGTTTGAACCGCGGGTGCGGTGTCATTTCTGTAAATACTTTCCAACTCTCTGTCCATCAACCCGCGGGTGCACTCTTTCTTGGACCGCGGGTGCGGTGACCCTACTGTAAAAATGACTAACTTTTTGTCCATGCACCGCGGGTGCGGTGCTTCTCTAGGCGCGGGTGCGGTCCCTTTCTTCAAGCAACACTTCATCTTTTCATTTTATCCACATACAATCTAGGGCATTACATTTCTCCCCCTCTTAGATATTAGTTGGTCCTCGAACGTGAAATCAATTAATCAAAGTATGTACAAACAGCAGTAAAATCAAAAGCTGAATAAATACTCACATCACGAGAATAACTCGGGATATTTCTGTCATATCTGCTTCTGTCTCCCAAGTCGCTTCTTCGGTGCCATGACGATTCCACTGGACTTTCACTAGTGGAATAGTCTTCGTTCTGAGCTGTTTCTCTTTCCGATCAAGAATCTGTATCGGTTGTTCAACATAACTCAATGTCTGATCCAGCTCAGCTTCGTCAGGTCGAATGACATGAGAACAATCTGGCATGTATCTATGCAGCATCGATACATGAAAAACGTCATGTATCCCGGATAGAGAAGGAGGAAGAGCCAGTCGATATGCTCGATCGCCAATCATTTCAAGAATCTCGTAGGGACCGATGTATCTAGGAGACAACTTCCCGCGTTTGCCAAATCTGACAACGCCTCTGAAAGGAGAAATCTTCAAAAACACTCTGTCTCCTTGTTCAAATACTAGCGGTCTACGTCTGATATTGGCATACTTGGCTTGCCTATCCTGTGCCATCTTCATCCTCTTCTGAATTATCTTTACCTTCTCGGTCATCTCACGAATCATATCAGGCCCAAGTTCTGGTACCTCAGATATATCATCCCAATATAGAGGAGATTTGCACTTCTTGCCATATAACGCTTCAAACGGTGCCATCCCTATGCTCGTTTGATAGCTGTTGTTGTACGAGATTACACACAACGGTAGTGAATCTTGCCAACTAGTGCCAAAATCTAGCACTACAGCTCTCAACATGTCCTCTAAAGTCTGGATAGTCCGCTCTGACTGTCCGTCGGTCTGAGGATGATAAGCAGTACTCAGGTGTAATGTCGTACCTAAGGCCTGCTGCAAACTGTGCCAAAAGTGTGAAGTGAATCGTGGATCACGATCTGATACGATAGACTTCGGCACACCATGTAATCTAACTATCTCTCTGACATATATCTCAGCCATCTGATCATGTCTGTACGTCATCCTGTACGGAATAAAACACGCTGATTTGGTTAATCTGTCTATCACAACCCAAATCGCATCACAGTCCCGGGATGATCGAGGTAACTTCGTCACGAAATCCATGGAAATGTGATCCCATTTCCATTCAGGAATAGACAAACTCTGAAGTAAACCTTCGGGCTTCTTTCTTTCGGCCTGCACCTGTTGGCAATTTAAGCACTTAGACACATATTCGGCAATATTTGATTTCATCTTTTTCCACCAGAACTTTGTCTTCAAGTCGTTGTACATCTTTCTGCCACCAGGGTGAATGCTGAACCGACTACAGTGCGCTGCTGACAATATTTGTTGTTTCAACTCTGAAGCACATCTGGCACTACAATACGGTTATTCACATACAGGACAAAATCACGTATCTGGTATTCAAACTGATGTCCTGATCTGACCATCTGAATTGACTACTATATATTCTGATCTGTTCTTTGAGCTTCTTTGATTTTCATAATCAAATCTGGCTCAACTTGAATCGTGGCAAGTCTTAATGGTCTACTATCTGTGTCAAATACTAAACCAGACAAACAACAATCTTCAACTAAATTCGAAACACCTATCGTCGATAAGGATAGGGCACAAACTTTTCGACTCAAGGCATCTGCTGCATTTGACTTCCCTGGATAGTACTTGATCTCGCAATCAAAATCTTTCAGTAGATCAAGCCATCTACGCTGTCTCATGTTCAACTCTGACTGAGAAAACAGATACCTCAGGCTTTTATGGTCAGAGTAGATCTCAAATTTCTCACCATAAAGATAGTGACGCCAGATCTTCAAGGCAAAAACAATAGCCGTCAATTCAAGATCATGAATGGGGTATCGAATCTCATGTGGCTTCAGCTGTCTAGAGGCATATGCGATCACATGACCTCACTGCATAAGAACACATCCCAGCCCTCTGTGAGATGCATCACAATATACAACGAAATCGCCAGTACCTGAAGGAATCATCAAGACAGGTGCACTGGTCAGCCTCTTCTTCAATTCTAAGAAGCTAGACTCACAATCCTCAGACCACACAAACTGTGGGGACCCGGACGCTAATCAAGTTCTTAATCATCATTGGGACTAATTAATCAAATAGTAATACAGGGTCTAAAATTTTTTTAAAATGCGGAACGTAGTGACATAAAACATATATACATTTCAGTATAAAAGTACGAATCCTGTACCACATACATTTATTCAACTAAGGTTTAACAGCTAATATCAAGTGTCTAACCCTATCTCTAATCCAAGTCCGGAGCCTCCACTCTAATCACGATCTCTCTTCATCTTCTCAACCCCGAACCTGTCCCACCTGTTGTCATGCACACATACAAAACAAGACAACAGCCGGATAACTCCGGTGAGAATAATAAATCCCAGTATAAACAATGTAAACATGCAATCATATAAAAACATATATAAACGCATAAATAAGATATCATTAACATGTAGCAACTCAACCAACATGAATGATATAAACATTGTAAATCAACATGTCATCACAGACTCACTCAAACAACGCGTCGTCTCAGACTCGACTCAACTCTAACCTAGGGATCCCAATGTCTGGATATTGATAATTATATCGAATCTCAGTCGATAGGAATGAATCAACCCTAAACGGCATCGATATAATTCATATATCCAGTGTCTGGGCGAAACAGCCGCAGAATTGACGAATCAGTCAAGAATTAAGCGAATCAGCCAATAACTAGACGAATCAACCAGTAATTAAGCGAATCAGCCAAAGTTTAGACGAATCAGTCGATAACTAGACGAATCAGCCAATAACCAGACGAATCAGCCGGTGACTAGGCGAATCAGCCAATGACTAAACAATCAGTAGTCAATACATGCAGTGACTATAAATCTATAGACTACAAACATTAATCTCATCAATTACAAATATCAATGCAATAAACTAAGTATGTGATTTAGGGAGACTCGAGTCAAACCTCACTCGAGTTGTGCAATCCCAAGTCAACATTAGTTTATACCTTTCTTTCTGATACTCTGACTCTGTCGAAGTCTCGAACTCCAAGCCTGCCACTACTCAATCTGACAACAATATTGAGGGTACGATATCAATACACCACTCAATCAATACTGGATATAATCTGAATTTAATCAAATTCTGTTTCAACAACATAACGTCATAATTTTAATATATCCAGCACTACCATATCAGTCAGATATCAATTCTAACACCTCATAATCGATAACAATTCAATTCTGATATCCAATCTCAATCAACTCAACTCTGAAAATCATAACCATTCCATATGGTATCTATTCTTCAGTCCGGTTTCGATTATACGATGTCTAACATGTCAAGAACATCATATATGAATCATATCAGATTCTGACAATACCATAATTCCATAACATATTAAAACGTAGCAAAACTTACGTCCAGTTGTAGCCTACGTCGATAGGAACTCAATACCGAAGTCGGATTCAAAATCGGACGGACGGATTTCTCACAAAAGGCGTAAGGATTTTCTTTCCCTTTCCTCGGCCCTTTCTCGATTCTTCACTCCTCTTTTTTTCCTGAAGAATTCGTGCATATATATATATATACACACATATATATACATACACTAACATGCATGAAGGCAAATGGCACATTCTTCACGCAAAACGTCTCGCGCTTGGGCGGTCGAGAATTACCGCTCGGGCGCTTGCTCGGCGCTCGGGCGGTTAAAACTTACCGCCCGGGCGCAGAAGGTTCTGTCCTCCACAATACCCATTGGCGCTCAGGCGGTCAAAAACTACCGCCCGAGCGCCACATCTTCTGTCCGAAGCACACTTTGTTGAACATTGGCGCTCAGGCGGTTACTTTCTACCGCTCGGGCGCCACTAGTTCTGTCCAAAACTTGTACCATTCATATGCTTTGCCCAATCTGGTCTCGAAATGGCCCGGCTATAATCACCTCAATTCTTAATCAATAATCTCAGATTAACAGAATCAAAATCTCGGGCATTACATTTCTCTAATCTCAATTCTGTCAATTAATTAACGTCTGATTCCAGTAATTAAGTCTCGAGCATTACATTTCTCCCCCCATAAGATACGATTTCGTCCTCGAAATCACCGTCAGTCAAATCATATCATAAGAGGGTATATCAGAAGAAGCTAAATAAAATAACTCATATCAATGAATTAACTCTGGGAACCTCTGTCTCATATCGGACTCAGTTTCCCAAGTAGCTTTTTCAATGCCATGACGATTCCACTGAATCTTCACAAGTGGAATAGTCTTCGTTCTGAGTTGCTTTTCTCTCCGATCAATAATCTGAATCGTTTTTTCGACATAACTCAACAGTTCAGCCCCGCCTGGCTGAATAACATGTGAAGCATCAAGAAGATATTTCCTCAATAACGATACATGAAAGACATCATGTATTTCAGATAATGAAGGCGGTAAATCAAATTAATATGCACGATCTCCTATCTTTTCAAGGATTTCATAAGGCCCAATCTATCGTGGAGACAACTCCCCTTTCTTGCCAAATCGGACAATTCATCTGAAAGGTGAAATTTTCAAAAATACTCGGTTTCCAGCCTCAAATACCAATGGTCGTCGTCGAACATTGGCACATTTGGCTATTCTGTCTTGGGCTGCCTTCATTTTCTTCTGAATCAGCTTCACTTTTTCAGTCATATCTCTGATCATGCCAGGTCCGATCTCAGGAACCTCAGAGATATCATCCCAAATAAGAGGGGATCAACATTTCATTTCGTACAACGCTTCGAAAGAAGTCATTTCAATACTCGTCTGATAGCTATGGTTGTACGATAATTCATAAATGACAATAAATCATGTCAACTAGTGCTAAAATCCAGCACTACAGTTTTTGGATATTCTCCAGTATCCGGATAGTTTGCTCCGACTATCCGTCAATCTATAGACGATAGGTGAAGGAGTTTATAATATATTCTGCCAAAAATACAAAACCAACCGAAAATCATGGTATGATATAGTCAATTTTGGCATTCAATGCAGTCTAATCATTTTTCTGACATTAGTAAAGGTCGTGTAATTAATACTTGGGCTGATATTATTAACCGTGCTAACCTTGGTATGAAAGTTATGCATGAACGTAATGCTCATAACTTCCCTCTAGATCTAGCTGCTCTAGAAGCTCCAACAAATGGATAAGACTTGTTCTTAGTGTATAGTAGTGGAGAGGAGTTTTTGAAACTCTTAATCGTCTGATCTTATCTGTACATCATCCTGTACCCTAATATATGCAGATTCAAGCAATCTATCAATTATAATCATAATCACATCGCATCACAGTCTTAGGAAAATTTCGATAGTTTCGTCACCAATCCATAGAAATGTACTCCCATTTCGATTTAAGTATCAATAATCGGTATAACCCATCTCCTGGTTTCTATCTTTCTGTCTTTATCTGTAGGTAATTAGACATTTCAGTACAAACTCTGTCACATCTACTCTCATCTGTTTCTATCAACACCTTTTCAGCTATCAAAATGCATACTGAATAAGTTATTGCACACTGTCTGGCAATATTTATCATTTTAAATTCGGAACATTTGGAACAACAGATTGGTTATTCATATACAAGGCGGTATTACTTACCTGATTCAAACACCGATTCAAAACAACAGCAAGCTTCAATCAGATTCAAAACATCACTCATCAGTACTGATCTGCTAAACTCATAAACCGCAAATGTTTGACACTGATATCCACCTCGGCCAAATAATTCCGTTTAATTCTACTAAATTCAACAGATACATCATCTTCAGATATAACACACCCTGAATGCAATCTGTCTCAATCAAGATGCAATCTGTTTCTGATACCAAATCAAGGCTAAAATCAATCTCTCTGATTGGAATCAAATCAGAAGTCTTATCGGGGAAAACATTATTAACTTTCTTATCATTGGTAAATCAGCCAATGATAGACTCAACTTCAGTAAATCAACTGAATACATAAGGAGTCCCTCTGTTCCTTTCTGTAATAATCGAGTTATAGATAGTACGAATTATCAAAGGAATTCTCAATCTAGAATCATTATCGTACACTATTCATCCCTTGGCCATCTCAGGTCCGATTTTCACCATCTTCTGGAACTAATCTAGGGTAGCTCTGTACTTGGTCAGCATATCAATATCAGTAATCCAGTCTCAAAACCAGACAACACTAGTACAATACAAGCTACCACACAATCTAACTCAATCTCATTCTCATCCTACTATAGTATACGATATTTTACAGAATTCACTGATATAAAAAATCTCCCCAACTAGTCAAGAGATACACTACAGTAGAATAAAGCCTCAACAGGCAATGCATGACTCAATGCAAATCGTTCAGAAATAAACATATGGGAAGCATCCGTATTTATCAATACAAAAGCAGGATAACTACATCAAGAACAGTTACCTGCAACATCATCATCTGGTGCTTCCTGAGCCTGCTCCTCAGTCAAAGCAAATACTCTGGCCTGCTGTCTAGGAGGCTGGCCAACTGTCTGACTTCCTCCTGGCCTCTGCTGTGACTGAGATGGTGCTGGCTGAAATGAAGGAACAGCAGCTGATCGTCTACTCCACTGTGCCGCTGATCCAGATGATTCGGCTCTCTGGGATCCTTGAGAACCCTTCTGTGGACACACTCTGGCAAAATGTCCCTGTTGTTTGCAGAAGTGGCAACTACCAAGTACTCCTTGACATTGCTCAGTGGAATGTCTCTCTCCACAATTTCCGCAGTAAACTCCGGTATAACTCTGTTCGGAACCACTGGAGCTAGCAGAACTGCAGCCAGACTTCTGAAACTGCTTTCCTCTAGCCTTCAGAAAATCTTTCTTTCTACCACTGCTACCGTCACTCTCGAATCGGGGAGGTGGTTGCTGTGGTCTCGATTCTAGGGTAACAGATGCAGCTCCTCTCTGCCTTATCAGGCCCGCTTCAGCGCCCTTTGCTCTATTCATGGCATCAGCAAAGTTATTCGGTCGCCCTGTGTTCACCAATGTAAATATATCGGGATTCAAGCCATTGATGAACTGATCAGCAACGGATTCGTCATTTCCAGCCACATGGGGAGAAAACTTCAATAAGGTAGAGAACTTGGTCACATATTCTTCAATGTTCAGCTGACCCTGTCTCAAATTGGCAAACTCCGCCCCCTTGTCTTTTCTACCGCTCGGGCGCCACTAGTTCTGTCCAAAACTTGTACCATTCATATGCTTTGCCCAATCTGGTCTCGAAATGGCCCGGCTATAATCACCTCAATTCTTAATCAATAATCTCAGATTAACAGAATCAAAATCTCGGGCATTACATTTCTCTAATCTCAATTCTGTCAATTAATCAACGTCTGATTCCAGTAATTAAGTCTCGGGCATTACACAAACGGTACATTCTTCTGTGTCAAACTGGTAATCGGCTTCGCAATGCTGGAAAAATTTTTAATGAATCGTCGATAGTACCCTGCTAGACCCATGAAACTGCGTATCTCTGGCACAGAAGTCGGTCTCGGCCAACTGATCACAGCTTCAACTTTACTCGGATCTACAGAAATACCATCTCGAGATATGATATGACTCAAGAAGACAACCTGTCTCAGCCAAAACTCACACTTTGACAGTTTCGCATATAATCTTTCATTTCTCAATGTTTGCAACACAATTCTTAAATGATTGGCATGCTCATTTAGATTCTTAGAGTACACCAAAATATCATCAATAAAAACAATCACAAATTCATCTAAATACCTCTGAAAGACACGGTTCATTAGTCCCATGAACACCGCTGGAGCATTCGTTAAACCGAAAGGCATGACAATAAATTCGTAATGTCCATACCTGCTTCGGAATGATGTCTTTGGTATATCAATATCTCGTACTCGCAGCTGGTGATATCCAGATCTCAGATCGATCTTGGAATAGATAGATGATCTGATGCGATCCCGCCCACGAGATCTTTAATTTTTCCCGATCTTTGAAACAAGTAATTGATAGGTGTGAAAATCGCCTCTAGATCACGCGGTCTAGCAACAATTCATCAACGATAGAAACAATCTCGTTCAAGAGAACCTCCAAAGAACCCGTCCTTGGCAACCCTCGTGATATTCGATTGACAAACGCCACAAAAGATAAATCTTTTGATAAGTTTGATTTGATACAACGCAAAAGTTATATCGAAACTTAAGCTTGTTTTTGAGAGAATTCTCCAAGAAAGTTTTTATAAACTCAATCAATAATGAACAAAAGTTGTTTTCAATCAACAAAATTCGTCTATATATTGATACCAAATCAAAAAGATATGAAATCTACTTTCCAAGATAATAAAAACTCTAAAATAGGAAACTAGGATTCTTCCCGAAACTGACTCGCGCTCGGGCGGTAGAATATTACCGCTCGAGCGCCAAGGCTTCTGTACTACTCGCGCTCGGACAGTAAGTATGGCGCTCGGGCGGTAATATTTGACCACTCGGGCGCCGATGCTGCTGGACTCAGCTTCATCTATCACTCGAATAATGTTCTTGTGACTTCCAAACTCACTCCCATGCATCAAAAACCCTCCAGCACTTTGCACCTCGCTTGTAAGACCTTCTTCATTGCTCATAAGTTCGTGCAACGCTTCCTTGAACTTCCTTCAATCGTCCCCTCATGATTGGTCCCTCCGGCAACTCCAAAGGGTCCCCATGCTTTCCTTGGCGCCTGACCATCCTTGTTCGCATCATCCTCCCCTTCTTGAAAAGGATTTGTCCTCAAATCTTTGATACCTACACAAAAACGAAGCAAGTTAGTAATAACAAGAATTGTATGACTAATATGCTTATCTTTAAACTCAAGTTTGTAGGTGCTATTGCTTGCTCGGTCCATCAACACTGGACTTTCCAACATCACCATTGTCTTTCCTATAAACTCATCAACTTTTCCACATATCAAGTAACAAATGACACCAAATAATAACAACAAGATATCATTAAGTATCACAAAAATCAGATTTCTCCCCTTCTTAGACCTAGTCAACACCAAAATAATATCCACACACGTGTACGACCATAGTTCACTAGGAATAAGATATAACTGATGCCTGACATATGAATACACTCGACATGTCATTCTCCTGTATGTAATGCATATACCCCAATCACACTCAACATGTCGTTTCATGTGCAACCAACACATAAAATCATTCATTTTATCAAAGGTAAAAACACCACTATATGCATCACTAGTACGTAACTCATGCAATGAATGTAGAATGACGAATTTATTCTCCTTAAAATTGTACTCATTATGAACATAAAAATTCTTATGTTCGATGCATGATTCACAATTCCACCCAATAGACCTCCTCATATGCAACCATAGTAAAAATTCATGCATCCTATCAATGACCCTATTTACTTCATGGCTACCAATCAAACAAAGATCATGTGCCTCAATATCAAGCAGAAACTCATGCAATAGGTGTGTGATGAAAATTTTATTCTCTTTAAACATGTATTCATCACAAACAAAGAAATAAGCATCTTCATCCCTGCACCTCTCAAAACCATAACCAAACCAATATAAATCATGCAAATAGGACACAGTAAATGTACTATCCATGCAATCATTTAACTCATCACATTAATTTAATTCTAATGCACACAAGTCATTGCCATGACAAAGCCTCATCAATTTGACAATCTTTGAACACTCAAAATAACTAACATTTGAATTTAATTCATGCATTATATCACCATCCTCAACGCTGTGACTCCCTGACAAAATCGTCATCTCATCGTTAGACCATTTGGACATCACACTTTCAACACTCACCCCAAATTCTTGAGCACAACACAGCAATGAACTAAGATAAGGACTAAAGTCATACCTCATGCTTGTTGCGTTGGCAACTATGCTTACCTCACGGTGATTGCTCTCAACGCCAAATGGATCATCCCATTGCATTTTTACACCTTCCACATTTGCTCGTCTCCTCATCACAACTTCATCATAACCCTGCAAATGAGAAATAACGATGCTCGGGATTGAACCGGCTATATCATCACAAGAATAATAAACCACTTTGTACAAAGGTACTTTAAGGGGTTTATACAAAAGTAAACAACTCTCATCCTCACTCTTTTCACTCTTTTGGGCCTTAAAATTATTTTTCTTTTCTTTTTCTTTTTCTTTTTCTTTTTCTTTGGCCTCTTTTGCATTTTCTTTTTCTTTTCTTTCTATGGCCATCTCACTCTTTTGATCACTCATTTTTTCGGCCATTTTAAATTCTTTTTCACTCTCACAATTAAATTGCAATTGATCATCAGTAATTACAACTGAAATAGGTTGATCAAGAAAGGTACATGATGAATCATAACATGCGTGCAACAAATTATTACTATTTTCTTCTTTCTCCTCCATAGCACACACATTAGAAGAAAATTCACCATCTAAGGATTCACCCTCCACATCACAACATTCTATGCTCAAGTCAGAAATCAGTGGGGTACCAACCTCCTCAATTCTCTCAACCTCCACTTTAGGTTCAACAACATTCAACTCACCAACTAGTGGAATAATGTCATCAACAACTTTATCAACCACAACCTCCACTTGAGATTCAAGCCCAACCGCAACATCAACCTCCATTTGAGACTTAAGCTCAACTGGCGATTTAACTACCGTCACCTCCTCACGTGGACATTGGGTGATATCATGCCCAACTTCTAAACACCAACAACATATAATATCACAAGTACGAGAATTTGAGTTTTTAAATGTACCTTGATATTCATGCTTCAAAACCAACTTCGGTCTAGTTATGACCTTCTTCTCTTCACTCGACCTTCGTGCGGATGTCAAGAACTCCTTCCACGAGTCAATTCCCTGCCTACCACTCGATTTGCACTTCCTATCATCACGATCCAAATGCAATGCTCTATCCCCACCAAATCTACTATCTCGTCTCTTCTCATTAGCACTACTCTCAAGCCTATCCAACCTTTCATGTAAAGGCTTAAGCTCCTTCTCCCATATTCTATCAATCCCCCTTAACATTGTTTGAAATTGAAGATCGTCAATCATTATACCTGCAAGAAAAGGTTAGTAGAAACAATAAAATAAATAAACTTCCTCACCACAAATCCTCACTAGTCACTCCAAGGAAAATTCACTCGCACTCGTCTTTTTCCCTCACCACAAAACCTCACAAATCACTCCAATGAAAATTCACTCCACTCAAATATTTTCACTCAAGTGAGAATCCTCAAGGGGGCGCTTAAGTCTCGTGGCTTCCACGTATCAAAACTTATGAGATCAATCATGTGACGCTAGAAACTCGACTCACTAGACCACACAAGAACAAGCAACTCTGGAAATTGACTAGAATGCGACTAAATGACAAAGACAAACTTAACGCTGAAATATAAGCGCTAAAATTCCAACAAACACCCGAGTCAAATATATATATATATATATATATATATATATTTTCGGGTGAACAGTACGCTACAGTAAATCCGGAGATGAACAGTTATGAATAATTTCGGCGGATGAAGAATTATATGGATACGCTTACTTGAATCAAAAACCTTGAGCTCTGATACCAAATGATGCGATCCCGCCCACGAGATCTTTAGTTTTTCCCGATCTTTGAAACAAGTAATTGATAGGTGTGAAAATCGCCTCTAGATCACGCGGTCTAGCATCAATTCATCAACGATAGAAACAATCTCGTTCAAGAGAACCTACGAAGAATTGAATGGATACGCTTACTTGAATAAAAAACCTTGAGCTCTGATACCAAATGATGCGATCCCGCCCACGAGATCTTTAATTTTTCCCCATCTTTGAAACAAGTAATTGATAGGTGTGAAAATCGCCTCTAGATCACGCGGTCTAGCAACAATTCATCAACGATAGAAACAATCTCGTTCAAGAGAACCTCCAAAGAACCCGTCCTTGGCAACCCTCGTGATATTCGATTGAAAAACGCCACAAAAGATAAATCTTTTGATAAGTTTGATTTGATACAACGCAAAAGTTATAACGAAACTTAAGCTTGTTTTTGAGAGAATTCTCCAAGAAAGTTTTTATAAACTCAATCAATAATGAACAAAAGTTGTTTTCAATCAACAAAATTCGTCTATATATTGATACCAAATCAAAAAGATATGAAATCTACTTGGCAAGATAATAAAAACTCTAAAATAGGAAACTAGGATTCTTCCCGAAACTGACTCGCGCCTGGGCGGTAGAATATTGCCGCTCGAGCGCCAAGGCTTCTGTACTACTCGCGCTCGGACAGTAAGTATGGCGCTCGGGCGGTAATATTTGACCGCTCGGGCGCCGATGCTGCTGGACTCAACTTCATCGATCACTTGAATAATGTTCTGGTGACTTCCAAACTCACTCCCATGGATAAAAAACCCTCCAGCACTTTGCACCTCGCTTGTAAGACCTTCTTCATTACTCATAAGTCCGTGCAACGCTTCCTTGAACTTCTTCAATCATCCCCTCGTGATTGGTCCCTCCAGCAACTCCAAAGGGTCCCATGCTTTTCTTGGCGCTTGACCATCCATGTTCGCATCATGATCCCTGCAACTGATCAAATAAGTCGTTGATACGAGGCAAATGATATTTGTTCTTTATCGTTGCCTTGTTCAGTTGCCTGTAATCTATACACAATCTCATAGAACCGTCTTTCTTTCGCACAAATAGCACTGGTGCGCCCCAAGGAGATACACTAGGTCTGATATATCCCTTGGCTAGAAGATCTTCTAATTGTGCTTTCAATTCTTTCAATTCTATTGGCGCCATCCTATATGGAGCTCTCGAAATAGGAACGGTACCTAGAATAAGATCAATGCTAAAATCTACCTCTCGGGCTGGAGGTTACCCTGGAATCTCGTTAGGAAATATATCTGCAAACTCCCGTACTACTGGCAAATCTGCCAATGTCTGGCTCGATTTCAGTAAATCTACTGAATAAATAAGGAACCCTTCTGCTCCTTGTTGCAACAATCTACTCATAGTCAGCGCAGATACTAAGGGAATCCGAGATCTGGAACCCTTACCGTAGAATTTCCACTCTTCTGTCATTTCAGGTCTGAATCTGACAATCTTGTGAAAACAATCTACGGTAGTTCTGTACTTAGTCAACATGTCAATCCCGACAATACAATCAAAATCAGATAAACCAAGTACAACACATTCTAAATCGATCTCATGCCCTTCAAACTGCAGTAAGCAATGTCTAACTGAAGTCATAGATATCAGACCACTTCCCAACGGAGAAGAAATAGACACTACAGTAGACATGACTCTACAGGAAATGCATGTGTCAATGCAAAACGTTCTGATATGAATGTATGTGATGCACCTGTATCTATCAATACATATGCAGGATAACCGCAAAGAAAACAGTTACCTGCAATCACATCGTCTGGTGCATCTTGGGCTTGCTCTTCCGTCAATGCAAACACCTGAGATTGTTGTCTGGGAGGTTGGCTCACTGTCTGGCCACCTCTGGCTCTAGGCTGGGACTGTGTAGGCGTGGGCCGGAAGGAATGGACAGACGAAGCTTGCCTCTCAGGCTGAGTCACTGATGCTGATGACCCTGCACTCTGAAATCTCTGTGCACCTCTCTGGGACAGACTCTGGCGAAATGTCCCTGTTGCTTACCTATGTTACATCTACCCATCACTCCCTGACACTGCTCTGTGGCATGTCGGCCTCTACAAGTAGTACAATATACACCTGTCACATCTGTACTCTGGCCGGGACCTCTCTGTCTTGACCAACTGGAGCTCGACGAACTGCTCCCTGATCTCTTAAACTGCTTACCCTTGGCTTTCAAAGAATCTTTCTTTCCACTACTACTGCTTCCACTATCAAATCGAAGAGGAGGTGGTGGAAACTATGCGGAAGGCTGTGGCGGTCTCTGACCCTGAACACTATAGGAAGCTTCTCGCTGCCTAATCAAGCCAGCCTCTGCTCCCTTCGCTCGATTCAGCGCCTCAAAAAAAGTGTTGGGTCGCCCCGTGTTCACTAGGGTGAAGATACCCGGATTCAAACCATTTATGAATTGATCGGCGACCGCCTCGTCATTCCCTGCTACATGAGGTGTAGATCGAAGCAAGGACGAGAATTTGGCAACATACTCCTCTATGTTCCATTGCCCCTGTCTCAAGTTGGCGAATTCTGCCCCTTTATCTTTTCGGTAAGACACGAGAAAGAAACGTTGATAAAATTCATCTTTAAAGACTTTCCAAGTAATATCAATACCTCGATGTTCTAAGGCTCGTTTCGTCGTTAGCCACCAACTCTTGGCCACTTCTTGCAATTGATGCCCAATCAGCTTCACTCTACGTTCATCTGTATAGGTAAGTGATTCAAATAACATCTCTATATCATCCAACCAGCTTTTGCAATCCACTGCATTTTCTGTGCCCTTCAAGGTAGGTGGATGGAATGATTGAAATCTCTTCAACAAAGTCTCCATCGGTGTCGCAGTAAGATCCATCTGAGTACCTGACGTACTACCTTGTTCTAGCACTTGACTTGCAGCTGGTTGTGGTATCCTTCTAGGCGGCATATATGATTATCAAACAGATTAGGATACAATCTATACAATCTGTCTCAGCCCTCCTCTTATCATATACCTCTGATCCAGAATCGGTTCTGATTCAGTCTTTACAAGTATATGATGTAAATCAACTCAGATACAATACAACATATAATAGGGAAAGCATTAAATCATGCTAGCACATCAAAAGCAAGGAAGAAGACTCGATCTACCCCGCTCATTCTATTCTATCTCAGTCTACAGAACCTACTGCTCTGATACCACCTGTTGTGGGAACCCGGGCTCTAACTCAATTCTTTTCGGGATTAGTCAGATCATTTTCAAAAATACGGGTCTAAATTTTGCTTTTAACATTAAATCAAATGTTTATAACTCAGGCACAAGATAATTCTATATTCATTTCATTACAACAAACATAATATATGTAATGCCCTAGATTGTATGTGGATAAAATGAAAAGATGAAGTGTTGCTTGAAGGAAGAGACCGCACCCGCGCTTAGAGAAGCACCGCACCCGCGGTGCATGGACAGAAAGTTAACTATTTTGACAGTAGGGTCACCGCACCCGCGGTCCATGAAGGAGTGCACCCGCGGTTGATGGACAGAGAGTTGGAAAGTATTTACAGAAATGACACCGCACCCGCGGTCCAAACGTAATCGCACCCGCGTTGATGACACCGCACCCGCGGCCTTATATGTAGCGCACCCGCGGTCGACGTTTATGCAAAGTTGAATGGACCGCTGAAGCCTGAGCGCACCCGCGGTTCCTGAACTACCGCACCCGCGGTCATGCGTGTTACTTGGAAAATATGACACTTGCCCCTCAACATGCAAGATATATATATATATATATTACGTGTCTTCATTTCCTCTCCTGGACAGCTGAGAATCGAGAGGGAGAAGGGATCTAGGAAAAGGAAGGTTCTTTCACTTTTGAAGCTAGTTTGTACAAGAATTTACTTCCAAACGTTAATCCGATTTCAGTTCTGAACTCCTCTCATCAAAGGCTTTAAGGGGATGTAAGTTTCATTCATTTCCTGCATGATTTGAAATATTGATGTTGGGGGAAATTGTGAATTACACTAGATTATGTGTTCCTGTGAAGTTAGTGATCGTATATTCGTAACCGGATCGAAGAGCGGACATTGTATGCTATTGTTGCCATTTTCAGCACATATATGAATGAGATTATACAGATTTTGAGGTTAAGGAACATATTAGTGATGATTATGAGTTATTGTTATGATTATTGATGTTTGAGATGACCGGTATCGCAATATTACGCTGTTATGCCGTGGAAATGTACCGAGATTGAATATTGATCTGTATGTGTATTGAATTGAGTTAGAAATTAATAGAATGCATCTTGAATGTGTCATTTCAGATTGATATTGACAGATTCGACATCGAGACTTCGACTACGACCGATTGTTCGACGAAAGGTATAATGCATGTTTTGTTTGGGGAAGACACAACTCAAATGAGATTCAATTTGAGTTTCCCAACAAAATCACGTAATAGAATTATTGTTTATCTTTTGATATGATTGTGATTTGTTTATAGATTTATATTCAAGCCTTTGAGATAGGAGAGTCATTGGCAGACTTGCCAAACTAGATGTTCGGTGGTATCGATGCTTCGGATCAGATTCACTCCGATTGCAGACATTCGATACAGACTTGACCGAAGTCTAGGAATAAGACGTACAGTTACCCTGATTGGGAGGGTAGGTGACAGAGAGTGACGTCTTATTCACACCGGGATCCTTAGAGTAGAGTCGATTCGAGTCAAGATATGATTTGATTTGAATTGCATGTTTAGATAGATCGGTTTCATAGACTATGGAGCCATTGTTATTGCTTTCATGCATGATTTATGATTTCGTATCAGCATGTATACATGTTTTATACTGGGATTTGTTCTCACCGGAGTTTTCCGGCTGTTATTATGTCTGTATGTGTGCATAACAACAGGTGGGGCAGGATCAGGGTCATGACAGAGATGAGAGATGGACATAGCGTGGTGATCACGGGCGCAGCAGATGAACTAGTAGTTGTACTTTTGATATGGACTGTATTTAATTACTGGTTTGTAGAATATGAATAAGACATGACATGTATATTATATGCGTTGTAATTAAATAAAGAAAGATATTATGTTTAGTGTACATTTGAATTAATGTTAAAAAGCGAAAATTTGACCCACATATTGAATAAAGATCCAATTAATCACAAAAAGAATTGAGTTAGAGCCCGAGTCCTCACAACAGGTGGTATCAGAGCAGTAGGTTCTGTAGACCGAGATAGAATAGAATGAGCAGGGTAGATCGAATCTTCTTCCTTGCTTTTGATGTGCTAGCATGATTTAATGCTTTCCCTATTATATGTTGTATTGTATCTGAGTTGATTTACAGCATATGCTTGTAAAGACTGAATCAGAACCGATTTTGGATCAGAGGAAGGCTGAGAAAGATTGTATAGATTGTATCCTAATCTGTTTGATAATCATATATGCCGCCTAGAAGGATACCGCAACCAGCTGCAAGACAAGTGCTAGAACAGGGTAGTACGTCAGGTACTCAGATGGATGTTACTGCGACACCGATGGAGACTTTGTTGAAAAGATTTCAATCATTCCATCCACCTACCTTGAAGGGCACAGAAAATGCAGTGGAGTGCGAAAGCTGGTTGGATGATATAGAGATGTTATTTGAATCACTTGCCTATACAGATGAACGTAGAGTAAAGCTAATTGGGCATCAATTGCAAGAAGTGGCCAAGAGTTGGTGGCTAACAGCAAAACGAACCTTAGAACATCGAGGTATTGATATTACTTGAAAAGTCTTTAAAGATGAATTTTATCAACGTTTCTTTCCAGTGTCATACTGAAAAGACAAAGGGCCGAGTTCGCCAACTTGAGACAGGGCCAGTGGAACATAGAGGAGTATGTTGCCAAATTCTCGTCCTTACTTCGATTTGCACCTCACGTAGCAGGGAATGATGAGGCAGTGGCCGATCAGTTCATAAATGGCTTGATCCGGACATCTTTACCCGAGTGAACACGGGACGACCCAAAACTTTTTCTGAGGCGCTGAATCGAGCGAAGGGAGCAGAGGCTGGCTTGATTAGGCAGCGAGGAGCTTCCTATAGTGTTCAGGGTCAGAGACCGCCACCGTTCGCCACACAGTTTCCACCACCTCCTCCTCGATTTGATAGTGGAATCAGTAGTAGTGGGAAGAAAGATTCTTTGAAGGCTAAGAGTAAGCAGTTCAAGAGAGCAGGGAGCAGTTCATCGAGCTCCAGTGGGTCAAGACAGAGAGGTCCTGGCCAGAGTATAGATGTGACAGGTGTGTATTGCACTACTTGTGGAGGCCGACATGCCACAGAGGAGTGTCAGGAAGTGATGGGCAGATGTAACATATGCAGGCAACAGGGACACTTTGCCAGAGTTTGTCCCCAGAGAGGTGCCCAGAGATTTCAGAGTGCAGGGTCTTCAGCATCAGTGGACTCAGCCTGAGAGGCAAGCTTCGTCTGTCCATTCATTCCAGCCACCATCTGCACAATCCCAGCCTAGAGCCAGTGGTGGCCAGACAGTGAGCCAACCTCCTAGACAGCAGGCTAGGGTGTTTGCACTGACGGAAGAGCAAGCCCAAGATGCACCAGACCATGTGATTGCAGGTAACTGTTTTCTTTGCGGTTATCCTGCCATATGTATTGATAGATACAGGTGCATCACATACATTCATATCAGAACGTTTTGCATTGACACATGCATTGCCTGTAGAGTCATTGTCTACTGTAGTGTCTATTTCTTCTCCGTTGGGAAGTGGTCTGATATCTGTGACTTCAGTTAGACATTGAGTACTACAGTTTGAAGGGCATGAGATCGATTTAGAATGTGTTGTACTTGGTTTATCTGATTTTGATTGTATTGTCGGGATTGACATGTTGACTAAGTACAGAGCTATCGTAGACTGTTTTCACAAGATTGTCAGATTCAGACCTGAAATGACAGAGGAGTGGAAATTCTATGGTAAGGGTTCCAGATCTCGGATTCCCTTAGTATCTGCTCTTACTATGAGTAGATTGTTGCAGCAAAGAGTAGAAGGGTTCCTTATTTATTCAGTAGATTTATTGAAATCGAGCCCGGCATTGGCAGATTTGCCAGTAGTACGGGAGTTTGCAGATGTATTTCCTGACGAGATTCCAGGGTTACCTCCAGCCCGAGAGGTAGATTTTAGTATTGATCTTATTCCAGGTACCGCTCCTATATCTCGAGCCATGTATAGGATGGCGCCTATAGAGTTGAAGGAATTGAAAGCACAACTAGAGGATCTTCTAGCCAAGGGATATATCAGACCCAGTGTATCTCCTTGGGGTGCACCAGTGCTATTTGTGCGAAAGAAAGACGGTTCTATGAGATTGTGTATAGATTACAGGCAGCTGAACAAGGCAACGATAAAGAACAAATATCTTTTGCCTCGTATCGACGATTTATTTGATCAGTTGCAGGGATCATCTATCTATTCCAAGATTGATATGAGATCTGGATATCACCAGCTGCGAGTACGAGATATTGATATACCAAAGACAGCATTTCGAAGCAGGTATGGACATTACGAATTTATTGTCATGCCTTTTGGTTTAACGAATGCTCCAGCGGTGTTTATGAGACTAAAGAACCGTGTCTTTCAGAGGTATTTAGATGAATTTGTAATTGTTTTTATTGATGATATTTTGGTGTACTCTAAGAATTTGGATGAGCATGCCAATCATTTGAAAATTGTGTTGCAAACATTGAGAAATGAAAGATTATATGCGAAACTGTCAAAGTGTGAGTTTTGGCTGAGACAGGTTGTCTTCTTGGGTCATATCATATCTGGAGACGGTATTTCGGTAGATCCGAGTAAAGTTGAAGCTGTGATCAGTTGGCCGAGACCGACTTCTGTGCCAGAGATACGTAGTTTCATGGGTCTAGCAGGGTACTATAGACGATTCATCAAAGATTTCTCCAGTATTGCGAAGCCGATTACCCAGTTGACACAGAAAAATGCGCCGTTTGTGTGGTCTACGGTTTGTGAATCTAGTTTCCTAGAGTTGAAGAAGAGGCTGACCAGTGCACCTGTCTTGATGATTCCTTCGGGTACTGGTGATTTCGTTGTATATTGTGATGCATCTCACAGAGGGGTGGGATGTGTTCTTATGAAGCGTGGTAATGTGATCGCATATGCCTCTAGACAGCTGAAGCCACACGAGATTCGATACCCCATTCATGATCTTGAATTGGCGGCTATCGTATTTGCCTTGAAGATCTGGGGTCATTATCTTTATGGTGAGAAATTTGAGATTTACTCTGACCATAAAACCCTGAAATATCTGTTTTCTCAGTCAGAGTTGAACATGAGACAGCGTAGATGGCTTGATCTACTGAAAGATTTTGATTGCAAGATCAAGTACTATCCTGGAAAGTCAAATGCAACAGCAGATGCCTTGAGTCGAAAGGTTTGTGCCCTATCCTTATCGACGATAGGTGTTTCGAATCTAGTTGAAGATTGTTGTTTGTCTGGTTTAGCATTTGACACAGATAGTAGACCGCTGAGACTTGCTTCGATTCAAGTTGAGCCAGATTTGATTATGAGGATTAAAGAAGCACAAAGAACAGATCAAAATATACAGCAGTCAATTCAGATGGTCAGATAAGGACATCAGTCTGAATATAAGATACATGATTTTGTCCTGTATGTGAATAACCGTATTGTAGTGCCAGATGCTTTAGAGTTGAAACAACAAATATTGTCAGCAGCGCACTGTAGTCGGTTCAGCATTCACCCTGGTGGCAGAAAGATGTACAACGACTTGAAGACACAGTTCTGGTGGAAACAAATGAAATCAGATATTGCCGAATATGTGTCTAAGTGCTTAAATTGCCAACAGGTGAAGGCCGAAAGAAAGAAGCCCGGGGGTTTACTTCAGAGTTTGTCTATTCCTGATTGGAAATGGGATCACATTTCCATGGATTTCGTGACGAAATTACCTCGATCATCCCGGGGCTGTGATGCAATTTGGGTCATTATTGACAGATTGACCAAATCAGCGTGTTTTATTCCATACAGAATGACATATCGACACGATCAGATGGCAGAATTGTATGTCAGAGAGGTAGTTAGATTACATGGTGTGTCGAAGTCTATCGTATCAGATCGTGATCCACGATTCACTTCTCACTTTTGGCACAGTTTGCAGCAGGCTCTAGGTACGACATTACACCTGAGTACTGCTTATCATCCCCAGACTGATGGACAGTCAGAGCGGACTATCCAGACTTTAGAGGATATGTTGAGGGCTGTAGTGCTAGATTTCGGCACTAGTTGGCAAGATTCACTACCACTGTGTGAATTCTCATACAACAACAGCTACCAAACGAGTATAGAGATGGCACCGTTTGAAGCATTGTATGGCAAGAAGTGCAGATCTCCTCTATATTGGGATGATATATCTGAAGTATCAGAACTTGGGCCTGATATAATTCGGGAAATGACTGAGAAGGTGAAGATCATTCAGAAAAGAATGAAGACGGCACAGGATAGACAGGCCAAGTATGCCAATATAAGACGTAGACCGTTAGTATTTGAACAGGGAGACAGAGTATTGTTGAAGATTTCTCCTTTCAGAGGCGTTTTCAGATTTGGCAAACGGGGGAAACTGTCTCCTAGATACATTGGTCCATACGAGATTCTTGAAAAGATTGGCGATCGAGCATATCGATTGGCTCTTCCTCCGTCTCTATCCGGGATACATGATGTTTTTCATGTATCGATGCTACGTAGATACATGCCAGATTATTCTCATATCATTCAACCTGACGAAGCTGAGCTTGATCAGACTTTGAGTTATACTGAACAACCGATACAGATTCTTGATCGGAAAGAAAAACAGCTCAGAACGAAGACTATTCCACTATTGAAAGTCCAGTGGAGTCGTCATTGCACTGAGGAAGCGACTTGGGAGACAGAAGCAGATATGAAACAGAAATATCCCGAGTAATTATCATGATGTGAGTATTTATTCAGCTTTTGACTTTACTGCTGTACGCACATACTTTGATTAATTGATTTCACGTTCGAGGACGAACTAATATCTAAGAGGGGGAAAAATGTAATGCCCTAGATTGTATGTGGATAAAATGAAAAGATGAAGTGTTGCTTGAAGGAAGAGACCGCACCCGCGCTTAGAGAAGCACCGCACCGGTGGTGCATGGACAGAAAGTTAACTATTTTGATAGTAGGGTCACCGCACCCGCGGTCCAAGAAGGAGTGCACCCGCGGTTGATTAACAGAGAGTTGGAAAGTATTTACAGAAATGACACCGCACCCGCGGTCCAAACGTAACCGCACCCGCGTTGATGACACCGCACCCGCGGCCTTATATGTAGCGCACCCGCGGTCGACGTTTATGCAAAGTTGAATGGACCGCTGAAGCCTGAGCGCACCCGCGGTCATGCGTGTTACTTGGAAAATATGACACTTGCCCCTCAACATGCAAGATATATATATATTATGTGTCTTCATTTCCTCTCCTGGACAGCTGAGAATCGAGAGGGAGAAGGGATCTAGGAAAAGGAAGGTTCTTTCACTTTTGAAGCTAGTTTGTACAAGAATTTTACATCCAAACGTTAATCCGATTTCAGTTCTGAACTCCTCTCATCAAAGGCTTTAAGGGGATGTAAGTTTCATTCATTTCCTGCATGATTTGAAATATTGATGTTGGGGGAAATTGTGAATTACACTAGATTATGTGTTCCTGTGAAGTTAATGATCGTATATTCGTAACCGGATCGAAGAGCGGACATTGTATGCTATTGTTGCCATTTTCAGCACATATATGAATGAGATTATACAGATTTTGAGGTTAAGGAACATATTAGTGATGATTATGAGTTATTGTTATGATTATTGATGTTTGAGATGACCGGTATCGCAAGATTACGCTGTTATGCCGTGGAAATGTACCGAGATTGAATATTGATCCGTATGTGTATTGAATTGAGTTAGAAATTAATAGAATGCATCTTGAATGTGTCATTTCAGATTGATATTGACAGATTCGACATCGAGACTTCGACTACGACCGATTGTTCGACGAAAGGTATAATGCATGTTTTGTTTGGGGAAGACACAACTCAAATGAGATTCAATTTGAGTTTCCCAACAAAATCACATACTAGAATTATTGTTTATCTTTTGATATGATTGTGATTTGTTTATAGATTTATATTCAAGCCTTTGAGATAGGAGAGCCATTGGCAGACTTGCCAAACTAGATGTTCGGTGGTATTGACGCTTCGGATCAGATTCACTCCGATTGCAGACATTCGATACAAACTTGACCGAAGTCTAGGAATAAGACGTACAGTTACCCCGATTGGGAGGGTATGTGACAGAGAGTGACGTCTTATTCACACCGGGTTCCCTAGAGTAGAGTCGATTCGAGTCAAGATATGATTTGATTTGAATTGCATGTTTAGATAGATCGGTTTCATAGACTATGGAGCCATTGTTATTGCTTTCATGCATGATTTATGATTTCGTATCAGCATGTATACATGTTTTATACTGGGATTTGTTCTCACCGGAGTTTTTCGGCTGTTATTATGTCTGTATGTGTGCATTACAACAGGTGGGGCAGGATCAGGGTCATGACAGAGATGAGAGATGGACATAGCGTGGTGATCACGGGCGCAGCAGATGAACTAGTAGTTGTACTTTTGATATGGACTGTATTTAATTACTGGTTTGTAGAATATGAATAAGACATGACATGTATATTATATGCGTTGTAATTAAATAAAGAAAGATATTATGTTTAGTGTACATTTGAATTAATGTTAAAAAGCGAAAATTTGACCCACATATTGAATAAAGATCCAATTAATCACAAAAAGAATTGAGTTAGAGCCCGGGTCCCCACAACAGGTGGTATCAGAGCAGTAGGTTCTTTAGACTGAGATAGAATAGAATGAGCAGGGTAGATCGAATCTTCTTCCTTGCTTTTGATGTGCTAGCATGATTTAATGCTTTCCCTATTATATGTTGTATTGTATCTGAGTTGATTTACAGCATATGCTTGTAAAGACTGAATCAGAACCGATTCTGGATCAGAGGAGGGCTGAGACAGATTGTATAGATTGTATCCTAATCTGTTTGATAATCATATATGCCGCCTAGAAGGATACCGCAACCAGCTGCAAGACAAGTGCTAGAACAGGGTAGTACGTCAGGTACTCAGATGGATGTTACTGCGACACCGATGGAGACTTTGTTGAAGAGATTTCAATCATTCCATCCACCTACCTTGAAGGGCACAGAAAATGCAGTGGAGTGCGAAAGCTGGTTGGATGATATAGAGATGTTATTTGAATCACTTGCCTATACAGATGAACGTAGAGTAAAGCTAATTGGGCATCAATTGCAAGAAGTGGCCAAGAGTTGGTGGCTAACAGCAAAACGAGCCTTAGAACATCGAGGTATTGATATTACTTGAAAAGTCTTTAAAGATGAATTTTATCAACGTTTCTTTCCAGTGTCATACCGAAAAGACAAAGGGGCCGAGTTCGCCAACTTGAGACAGGGCCAGTGGAACATAGAGGAGTATGTTGCCAAATTCTCGTCCTTACTTCGATTTGCACCTCACGTAGCAGGGAATGATGAGGCAGTGGCCGATCAGTTCATAAATGGCTTGAATCCGGACATCTTTACCCTAGTGAACACGGGGCGACCCAAAACTTTTTCTGAGGCGCTGAATCGAGCGAAGGGAGCAGAGGCTGGCTTGATTAGGCAGCGAGGAGCTTCCTATAGTGTTCAGGGTCGGAGACCGCCACTGTTTTCCACACAATTTCCACCACCTCCTCCTCGATTTAATAGTGGAATCAGTAGTAGTGGGAAGAAAGATTCTTTGAAGGCTAAGAGTAAGCAGTTCAAGAGAGCAGGGAGCAGTTCATCGAGCTCCAGTGGGTCAAGACAGAGAGGTCCTGGCCAGAGTATAGATGTGACATGTGTGTATTGCACTACTTGTGGAGGCCGACATGCCACAGAGGAGTGTCAGGGAGTGATGGGCAGATGTAACATATGCAGGCAACAGAGACACTTTGCCAGAGTTTGTCCCCAGAGAGGTGCCCAGAGATTTCAAAGTGCAGGGTCATCAGCATCAGTGACTCAGCCTGAGAGGCAAGCTTCGTCTGTCCATTCCTTCTAGCCCACGCCTACACAGTCTCAACCTAGAGCCAGAGGTGGCCAGACAGTGAGCCAACCTCCCAGACAACAAGCTCAGGTGTTTGCATTGACGGAAGAGCAAGCCCAAGGTGCACCAGACGATGTGATTGCAGGTAGCTGTTTTCTTTGCGGTTATCCTGCATATGTATTGATAGATATAGATGCATCACATACATTCATATCAGAACGTTTTGCATTGACACATGCATTGCCTGTAGAGTCATTGTGTAATGCCCGAGATTGTATGTGGATAAAATGAAAAGATGAAGTGTTGCTTGAAGAAAGAGACCGCTCCCACGCCTAAAGAAGCACCGCACCCGCGGTGGATAGGCAAAAAGTTGGCCATTTTACAGTAGGGTCACCGCACCCGCGGTCCAAGAAAGAGTGCACCCGCGGTTGATGGACAGAGAGTTGGAGATTATTTACAGAAATGACACCGTACCCGCGGTGCAGAACTGTCCGCACCCGCGGTCAACGTTTATGCACTTGTGGATGGACCGCCGAAGCTTGAGCGCAGCCGCGGTTCATGAACTACCGCACCCGCGGTCATACGTGTTACTTGAAAAATATGACACTTGCCCCTCAACATGCAAGATATATATATATATATGATTTGTCATTCATTTCTTCCTCATTTTCAGCAGATGGAAGGAGAGAGAGAGACTTCAAGAATTCCTTCATGCTCTATTTCTTTTAGAAATTGATTGTATAAGATATCTTCATCAGAATTTTAATTAGAGTTCAGATTTGTGATCTTCTCAACCAAGGCTACAAGAAGAGGTAAATATTGTTCAATTCCAACAAGATTCAGATTTTATGTGTTGGAGAAATTATGATATGGTTACTATTAGAGATTCTTGAGATTATAGATGTCGTATATTCGCAACCGGATCGAAGAAATAGTACCATATGCATTTGTTATGAATTTTAGCATATCTTGATTGAGAATATGCAGATTTTGAGAGTATGATGTATATATGATGTTGATTATTCATTGTTGAGAATTGATATAGATTTGTGTTGAGATTTGAATTGACCGGTATTGAGAAATTACGTTGTTATGCCGTCAAATGGTACCGAGGTCAAGTATTGAATTGGATATGTGTTGATTGAGATTAGAGATTGATAGAGTATGTATCAACATTTCCATTTCAGATTTGATAGTGACAGATTCGTCATCGAGACTTCGACATCGACAAACATTGTGCGACGAAAGGTATAATGCATGTTTTGTTTGGGGAAGACACAACTCAAATAAGATTCAATTTGAGTTTCCCAACAAAACCACATACTAGATTAGTTGCTTGTCTTTTGACATGATTATGATTTGTTTATGGATTGTATTCAAATCTTTTGATATGATTATGCATTTATAGATTTATAATCATGCATTTGAGATAGGAGAGTCATTGGCAGATTTGCCAAACTTCTAGACGTTCGGTGTATCGACGCATAGGAGCAGACATCCTCCGATTGTAGACATTCGATACAGACATGACCGAAGTCTAGGAATAAGACGTACAGTTACCCCGATTGGGAGGGTAGGTGACAGACATTGACGTCTTATTCACACCGGGATCCCTAGAGTAGAGTCGAGTCGAGTCAAGACATGATTTAATTTGAATTGCATGTTTATATAGATTGGTTTTATAGACTATGGAGCCCATTACTATTGCTTGGATTCATGATTTATGATTATGTATCAGCATGTATATATGTTTTATACTGGGATTTGTTCTCACCGGAGTTTCTGGCTGTTGTTATGTCTGTATGTGTGCATAACAACAGGTGGGGCAGGATCAGGGTCGCGACAGAGATGAGAGATGGACAGAACGTGGTGATCACGGGCGTAGCAGACGAACTAGTAGTTGTACCTTTGATATGCACTGTATTTAATTACTGGTTTGTAGAATATGAATAAAACGAAGCATGTATATTGTGGGGACCCCGGGCTCTAACTCAATTCTTTTTTGGATTAATTGGATCTTTATTCAATATGTGGGTCAAATTTTCGCTTTATAACATTAATTCAAATGTAAACACTAAACATAATATCTTTCTTTATTTAATTACAACGCATATAATATACATGTCATGTCTTATTCATATTCTACAAACCAGTAATTAAATACAGTCCATATCAAAAGTACAACTACTAGTTCATCTGCTGCGCCCGTGATCACCACGCTATGTCCATCTCTCATCTCTGACGTGACCCAGATCCTGCCCCACCTGTTGTTATGCACACATCTGTACATAACAACAGCCGGAAACTCCGGTGAGAACAAATCCCAGTATAAAATATTTATACATGCTGATACGAAATCATAAATCATGCATGAAAGCAATGGCTCCATAGTCTATGAAACCGATCTATCTAAACATGCAACTCAAATCAAATCATGTCTTGACTCGAATCGACTCTACTCCAGGGATCCCGGTGTGAATAAGACGTCAATGGCTGTCACCTACCCTCCCAATCGGGGTTACTGTACGTCTTATTCCTAGACTTCGGTCATATCTGTATCGAATGTCTACAGTCGGATTGAATCTGGTCCGAAGCATCGATACCACCGAACATCTAGTTTGGCAAGTCTGCCAATGACTCTCCTATCTCAAAGGCTTAAATATAAATCTATATACAAGACAGCATCCTATCAAGAGATTTGAATATAGATCTATAAACAAATCAAATTCATATCAAAAGATAAACATCAATTCTAGTATGTGATTTGGTTGGGAAACTCAAATTGAATCTCATTTGAGTTATGTCTTCCCCAAACAAAACATGATTTATACTTTTCGTCGTACAATCTGTCGTAGTCGAAGTTTCGAAGACGAATCTGTCAATATCAAATCTGAAATGGAAATGTTGATACATATTCTATCAATCTCTAATCTCAATCAACACATATCCAATTCAATACTTGATCTCGGTACAATTTAACGGCATAACGACGTAATTTCTCGATACCGGTCAATCCAACTCTCAACATATATCACCAATTCATACTTCTCAACTCATAATCATCATCATAAGCAAATGGTAGTACTCAAAGTCTGCATAAGTTAACTCTAAACATGCTGGAAAATAATAACTATAGAATACAACGTCCGTTCTTCGATCCGGTTGCGTTTCTACGATATCAATAATCTCAAGAACATATTATGAACCACCGGAGCTAGAAGAACTACTGTCAGATTTCTTAAATTGCTTTCCTCTGGCTTTCAAAAATTCCTTCTTCCCTCCAATGCTGCTGCCACCCTCAAATCTGGGAGGTGGTTGCTGTGGTTTCGGTGCTGGAGCCACAAATGAAGCCTCTTTCTGTCTCATCAGACCGGCTTCTGCTCCTTTGGCTCTGTTCAGGGCGTCAGTAAAATTATTCGGTCGCCCTGTGTTCACCAATGTAAAAATCTCGGGGTTCAATCCATTGATAAATTGATCAGCAGTAGCTTCCTCGCTGTCAGCAACATGTGGAGCAAATTTCAACAAGGTGGAGAACTTGGACACGTAGTCTTCTATGTTCATCTGTCCCTGTCTTAGATTAGCAAAATCCGCCCCCTTGTCTTTTCTGTACGACACTGGAAAGAATCGTTGATAAAATTCAGTTCTAAAGACATTCCAGGTGATAGTCGTACCTCTATGCTCCAAAGCCCTCTTTATCGTAATCCACCAGTTCTTTGCAACATCGTGTAACTGGTGTCCAATTAATCGAATTCGCCGCTCATCTGTATACTCCAATGAATCAAACAGCATTTCAATATCATCAAGCCAACTCTCGCAATCCACAGCGTTCTCTGTTCCTTTCAAAGTTGGCGGGTGAAATGACTGAAATCTTTTCAGTAACGTTTCCATAGGAGTCGGCCTTACATCCATGGGAGGATTTGATGTACTTCCCTGTTCTGGGATTCGTCTGGGAGGCATATCTGGTTATCAACAGGATTAGTAACTCAAATACAACAACCAGTTCCAGCCTTCCTCTGATCATCTTACTGCTGATCTAGAATCGGTGCTGATCCATTCTCAATAAAACATATTACTATATCAAATCAGATAAGGAAGTAACATGTATTAAAGCAGTAAGACATGCTAGCATTCAAAAGCAGGAAAGAAACCTCAATCACTACCCCGCTCACTTGTGGGGACCCGGACGCTAATTCATTCCTTAACCGTCTTTAGGAATAATTCAAACAATTATAATAAACAGGGTCTAATTTTTTTTTTAAAATACAAAGCGGAAACGTAATGTAATTCAATTCAAATTACATATTAAATATAACATACAATTCTTGTATTATCTACAAGAATTCAACTAGGTTCAACTATATATCAGTGCTGAATCCTAAGTTGCTTCGAAGCCCGGATGGACTCCAGGCTATCTAGTCCAGCCTCTTTCTCTTCTTGACCCTGATCCTATCCCACCTGTGTTGCCAAGCACACATACAAACAAGATAACAGCCGGATAACTCCGGTGAGAATTACATTCTCAGTATAAATCATGTATACATGCAATCATAAAAACAATATAAAAGCATATAACAGATATGTCTAACATGTATCAATATAACTGTCAATTAGACTCATGACTTCACATTTAAGACTAGACTCAATCCTAGTCTAGGGATCCCGGTTTCCAGAAGTTAGCATTCCCATATCGACCAACAGTAATAGAAAAGACTCCAGTTCAATCCACGTCGATAGGGTATCGATCACCAGTAATAGAAGAAATACCAATTCTATCCACATCGATATGGTATCGATCACCAGTAATAGAAGAAGCTCGTACTCTATCCACATCGGTATAGTATCGATCACTAGTAATAGAAAGAACTCCTATTCTATCCACATCGATATGATATCGACCATCAGTAATAAAAAAAGTCATGATTCTATCCACATCGATACGGTACCGATCACCAGTAATAGAAGAAGCTCCGATTCTATCCACATCGATATAATATCGATCATCAGCAATAGAAGAAGTTATGATTCTATCCACATCGATAGCCAAACATCCGGTGACAGACTTTGGCACTATCGCCAATACACTATCTTGTGACATCGTGCAATGTGCCCGTGGCGATCCCACCACTATCAGGCACTTCTGTCACAAGATTACTCGTCTAATACCTGCTGTCTATAAATCAAGAGAACAAGTACATCAGTCAAATCAATACAATAAGGTAAAGTATGTGATTTAGGGAAACTCGAGCCAAACCTCACTCGAGTTGTGCAATCCCAACTCAACATTAATTTATACCTGTATCTTCTCGGTCCGACGAAGACGAAGTGTTGAAGTCAACTCTGTCCATACCCAATCTGATAATGACAATCGAATAGATACAATATCAGTACATAACTCAATTCAAAACCTGTTCTGATCAATACTCAAATCAAAACATAATCGGATCAATGCCAATCGACATATGATACCACAATACCATCTAAATCAATACCGAATCTGATCAATATCAATCAACTGATGTTTTGACGGCATAATAATACAATCTCGATAACCCTGTCAATTTCAACATCGCAGATATAATACCAGAACTCATAATTAATATCGGTAGAAATCAGAATCTCAACGATGATATAAATCTGATATCGATTCTCAATCAAATCGACTCCAAAATTCATAACAATTACATAAACAGTTTGTTTTTCATTCTGACTTCAAATATACGATGTCTACTGTATCAGAAACACCATATATGATTCCTATTCAATTCTGACAACATCATAATTTCAAATCGTATCTAAACGTAACAAAACTTACGTCCAGTTGTAGCCTGCGTTGATAGGAACACAGTACTGAAGTCGGATTAGGAATCAGACGGACGGATCGTTCATAAATCACAATCTGAGTGGGAAAAGGCGTAAGGATTTTCACGAAGTTCCTCGGTGCTCCTTTTTATCAATTTCTGAAGGAAAAATCGAAGTAATACTTATATATATATATATCCCATGCATGCTCAAGGAAACGTGGCTCGTTCCTTTAAGAAACACGTCTCGTGCATATGCGCGAGACACCATTTTTTCGACGCGTGTGTCTCGGCATCTCTCGCGCATATGCGCGCCTCACCTCGGCGCATATGCGCGAGGTTCTCTGGACAAAGCATACTACAGCTCGCGCATATGCGCGCCATCACTCCGCGCATATGCGCGGGATCTTCTGCCCAACTCGCACACAGCTCGCGCATCACGTCGCGCATGTGCGCGAGTGGCACCTCCCTCGCACCTAATTCGTGTCTTTTCTCGTCTGTCCCGGTCTGTTCTGTTCCGTCTTTAATCACCTCTCACTTACCCATAATTCGTATTAATTATTGCCAAATCATTTCAGATTAATCTCAGATTACTGTAAATAAAATCTCGGGCCTTACATTTCTCCCCCTCTAAGATATGATTTCGTCCTCGAAATCACATACAATCAATTCAGATAAAGAAGAAATGTATAATAGAGGTTAATTCAGGAAAATTCATTCTATTAAACTATTCTGAAATCATAATCTAATATCAGATTCTGTCTCTTCGGTAGCTTCTTTCAATGCCCTGCTAACTTTACTGTATTTCCAACAGCAGCATAGTCTTCATTCTGAATTTTCCATTCTTTCACGCATCCTTGATTTCAATCTGAAGAAGAATTCAAGAAGTATAATATCATCATACTACTTAAGATCATTCTGATAGAATCAATTGCAAATCCTGGCTATACAACATCCGTATATATCAATCAATAGCTCTTAATAACTCAATCTCGGCTTCAAATACCAACAGTCATCACCTGACGTTGGCATATTTCATATCAACTTCCGAGCTATCTTCATTTGCTTCTGAATCAGTTTCATTTTCTTTATCAGATCTCTGATCCTATCAATCCAATCTCAGGCATTACCGCAATATCATCCCCATGCGAAGGAAATCCGCAGTTCTCACTGTACAATACCTCGACTAAAGCTATTTCGATATTCATCTAATAGCTATTATTGTACAATAATTCATAAAATGACAAGACATCAGGTCACTAGTGCTAAAATCCAGCACTACAGTTCCTGGATATCTTCCAGTATCTAGATAGTTCGCTCCGACTATCCGTCAATCTATAAACCATAGATAAAAATCATGCTATACATTCTGCCAAAAGTATAAAGTCAACCAAAAATCACGGTATGATATAATTAACTCTGGCATTCAATACCATCTGACCCCTTTTCTGACATACCTCTCAGTCGTCTTGTCATATCTGTACGCCATCCTGTACAATATACATATGCCGATTTGAACAATCGTTTAATCATAACCACCTCCTGGTACATTTTTGGCACGATTTCGGTAAATCTATCACCAGATCCATAGAATTTTACTCCTATTTCTATTTAGGAATCAATAATCTGTATAACCAATCTTCTGGTTTCTATCTTCCTGTCTTCATCTGTCAGCGATTTAGACATTTCAATACAAATTCTGACAAAACTGATTTCGTTTATTTACATCAAAACTGTCCGTTCGTATTATCACACATTTCTTGTTACTAGAATAATACGGAATCTATTACTGTGTGCCTCTAACAATACCTGTCATTTCGAATTCGAAATATCTGGCACAAACAAATTAGCTAATTATATAAAATAAAGCATTACCTACCTGGTATTTTGATTGACACACTGTTCTGACTATCGAAATCAAGTTCTGAACAATCCGATCACTGTCTCAACTGTGCTACAATCAATCAGTATACTATCTTCAGATATCACACTCTGAATACAATCTGTTGCAATCTGGATTCATAGCCAAACAATTCTGTATACAACAATCTCAGTTCCCAGAATATTCAATACAAATTTCAACTGTTCGATTCAATCAATCATACGCTGCGAATATATCAAAATATCATAGATAAAACGAGCATAAGGTCATCAGAACACTTCGGAACACAGGATTTATCAACCCATACACAGAACTGAATTATTTCCCAGAGGAACACATAATCAGATGTAACTCTAACTCTCAGTCAGTAAATCTTCTAACTGACATTTCAATTCTTTCAATTCAATCAACATCATTCTGTACAGAAGTCTAAAATGAAATCCATACCTGATATCAAATCAAGGCTGAAGTCGCTCTCCCTGATATAAGACAAATCCGGAATTTCATCTGGAACGACTATAACAACTCTCCTGCTACTGACAAATCATTTCCAGATAGGCTCAACTTCAGTAATCAACTGAATACTTAAGGAATTACTCCTATTCTTTTCGATAATCATCGAATCATACATAATACGGATATCAAGGAATTCAAAATCGAGAATCCTTACCATATATCATTCGTTCATCGGCCATTTCAGGTTCGAATCTTTCCATCTCCTGGCAAGAATCTCTAATAGTTTTGTACTTGTTAGCATATTAATATCAATAATGTAGTCAGAATCAGATAACACAAGTACAATACAATCTAATTCAATCTCATTCTCTTTTTACTGCAGTACACAATATATCACAGAATTCACTGATATCAATTCTTCTCCCCAAAAGGTACAAAGATCAATGCTACAGTAATACAGACCCAGTAGGTACAACATATATCAATACAACTCAGTCAAAGATAATCGTAGGGAATGCATTAGTATATATCAATACATATGCAACATAATCATAAAAGATTATTACCTGCCACTATATCATCATGTGTGTCCTGGGTCTGTTCCTCGATCACTACCACCCGATGATTCTGCTCCCTGAAATCTTCGGGAACCTCTCTGTGGAGAGACTTTACCAAAGTGTCCTGGTTGTCGACAAACATGACAACTACCAAGTACACCTCTGCATTGCTCTGTGGGATGCCTTCCTCCACAGGTTCTACAATAAACTCCGGTGTAACTCGGGCTAGAACCACTGGAGCTGATGAACCGCTCTCTAACTTCTTGAACTATTTCTTTCGAGCTTTCAGCAAATCTTGTTTCCCACTCGTACTGCCACTATCCAATCGGAGAGGGAATTGTTGTGTCTGGGGTTGTATTGCACACAACCTTTCTTGTTGTCTAATCAGACTCGCCTCAGCTCTTTTTGCTTTATTCAAAGCATCAACAAACTGATGGGGTCGTTCTACCTTTATCAAGGCAATTATCTCAGAATTTAATCCATTGATGAACTGATCAGTTACAGCTTCATCATTCCCAGCTATCTGAGGAACAAAACGCAGTAGAGTAGAGAATTTAGCAACATATTCTTCAATATTCAGTTGGCCTTGTCTCAAATTCTCAAACTCTGCTCTCTTGTCCTCTCGGTACTATCCTGAGAAGAATCTTCGATAAAATTCAGCCTTAAAGACTTCCCACGTAATCACCGTACCCCGCTGTTCTAATACTCTTTTGGTTGTAATCCACCAACTCTTAGCGACCTCGTGTAACTGATTGGGCACCGGTTTAATTTTCTGTTCCTTTGGGTAGTCAAGTGAATCAAACAGTATCTCTATATCATCTAACCAATTCTCACACTCCACTGACATCTCATTACCCTTCAGAATCGGCGGTTGAAACGATTGAAACCTCTTCATCTGTGTTTCCATCAAAGTTTCTGTCTCATCCATCTCTGATCAATCGAAGTACTACCCAATTCTCGAATTCTTCTTGGAGGGATATCTGATTACCATAAGGGTTAGTACCACATGAGATAAATCAATCTCAGTCCCTTCTTGATCAGCTTACCTTCTGATTAAGAATTGGTTCTGATTCATTTTCAAATCAAATACATTACAAAATCAACTCAGGTATTCAGGTAACATGTATTTAAAAACAGTAAACATAATATCATGCTAGCATACACAATGTAAGTCAACATTATAAGTAAATCACATGCTAGCAATCACATGCAGGAAAGAAAACTCAATCTACCCCGCTTCCTTTCTTCTATCTCAATCTCAAGAACCTACTGTTCTGAAACCTAATGCTCTGATACCACCTGTTTTGGGGACTCGGACGCTAATTCATTCCTTAACCCTCTTTAGGAATAATTCAAACAATTATAATAAACAGGGTCTAATTTTTTTTTTAAAATACAAAGCGGAAACGTAATGTAATTCAATTCAAATTACATATTAAATATAACATACAATTCTTGTATTATCTACAAGAATTCAACTAGGGTCAACTATATATCAGTGCTGAATCCTAAGTTGCTTCGAAGCCCGGATCTCCACGCTATCTAGTCGAGCCTCTTTCTCTTCTTGACCCTGATCCTATCCCACCTGTGTTGCCATGCACACATACAAACAAGATAACAGCCGGATAATTCCGGTGAGAATTACATTCTCAGTATAAATCATGTATACATGCAATCATAAAAACAATATAAAAGCATATAACAGATATGTCTAACATGTATTCAGATCAGAATATAAATCCATATCAAGAATAAATCCTATTCTAAACATGTACCATCATCAGGAACATAATCAACATGAATCAATATAACTGTCAATTAGACTCATGACTTCACATTTAAGACTAGACTCAATCCTAGTCTAGGGATCCCGGTTTCCAGAAGTTAGCATTCCCATATCGACCAACAGTAATAGAAAAGACTCTAGTTCAATCCACGTCGATAGGGTATCGATCACCAGTAATAGAAGAAATACCAATTCTATCCACATCGATATGGTATCGATCACCAGTAATAGAAGAAGCTCGTACTCTATCCACATCGGTATAGTATCGATCACTAGTAATAGAAAGAACTCCTATTCTATCCACATCGATATGATATCGACCATCAGTAATAGAAGAAGTTATGATTCTATCCACATCGATACGGTACCGATCACCAGTAATAGAAGAAGTTCCGATTCTATCCACATCGATATAATATCGATCATCAGCAATAGAAGAAGTTATAATTCTATCCACATCGATAGCCAAACATCCGGTGACAGACTTTGGCACTATCGTCAATACACTATCTTGTGACATCGTGCAATGTGCCCGTGGCGATCCCACCACTATCAGGCACTTCTGTCACAAGATTACTCGTCTAATACCTGCTGTCTATAAATCAAGAGAACAAGTACATCAGTCAAATCAATACAATAAGGTAAAGTATGTGATTTAGGGAAACTCGAGCCAAACCTCACTCGAGTTGTGCAATCCCAACTCAACATTAATTTATACCTTTATCTTCTCGGTCCGACGAAGACGAAGTATTGAAGTCAACTCTGTCCATACCCAATCTGATAATGATAATCGAATAGATACAATATCAGTACATAACTCAGTTCAAAACATGTTCTGATCAATACTCAAATCAAAACATAATCGGATCAATGCCAATCGACATATGATACCACAATACCATCTAAATCAATACCGAATCTGATCAATATCAATCAACTGATGTTTTGACGGCATAATAATACAATCTCGATAACCCTGTCAATTTCAACATCGCAGATATAATACCAGAACTCATAATTAATATCGGTAGAAATCAGAATCTCAACGATGATATAAATCTGATATCGATTCTCAATCAAATCGACTCCAAAATTCATAACAATTACATAAACAGTCTGTTTTTCATTCTGACTTCAAATATACGATGTCTACTGTATCAGAAACACCATATATGATTCCTATTCAATTCTGACAACATCATAATTTCAAATCGTATCTAAACGTAACAAAACTTACGTCCAGTTATAGCCTGCGTTGATAGGAACACAGTACTGAAGTCGGATTAGGAATCAGACGGACGATCCGTTCATAAATCACAATCTGAGTGGGAAAAGGCGTAAGGATTTTTACGAAGTTCCTCGGTGCTCTTTTTATCAATTTCTGAAGGAAAAATCGAAGTAATGCTTATATATATATATATATCCCATGCATGCTCAAGGAAACCTGGCTCGTTCCTTTAAGAAACACGTCTCGTGCATATGCGCGACATCACTCGGCGCATATGCGCGAGACACCATTTCTTGGCGCGTGTGTCTCGGCATCTCTCGCGCATATGCGCGCCTCACCTCGGCGCATATGCGCGAGGTTCTCTGGACAAAGCATATTACAGCTCGCGCATATGCGCGCCATCAATCCGCGCATATGCGCGGGATCTTCTGCCCAACTCACGCACAGCTCCCGCATCACGTCGCGCATGTGCGCGAGTGGCACCTCCCTCGCACCTAATTCGTGTCTTTTCTCGTCTGTCCCGGTCTGATCTGTTCCGTCTTTAATCACCTCTCACTTACCCATAATTCGTATTAATTATTGCCAAATCATTTCAGATTAATCTCAGATTAGTGTAAATAAAATCTCGGGCCTTACACATTTCTAATCTAGGGATCCTGATCTAATTTAGACTTTGGCATGCTGTATCGAATGTCTACAATAGAAGTCGATCTACATCTAAGCTCATCGATACACCGTAAGTCTAGAGTCTCCGCTGTTCTGTCAAAGACTCGGCGGTTCTGCCCTAGCTAGGCTGATCTGCCCTAGACTCGGACTCTTGCTCTTCTATAAATTCAATAGACTAAACATATCAATCTGATAATTTGCAAATATCAATGCCATAAAATAAAGTATGTGATTTTGGGAAACTCAAGTCAAACCTAACTCGAGTTGTGCAATCCCGAATCAACATTTATTTATACCTTTCGTTCTGTCGCTCTGATACAATCGAAGTCTCGACTCAAAGTCAGTCAATGTTCAATCTGGCAATGACAATATCAATATACTGCATTAATATTTTATTCAAATCAAAACATCCCCGTCTTATCAAATTCTGACAGTACAGCAGTACAATCTTGCGATACCGGTGATGCCACATCACTATATACTAATTCCAATAACTTATAATCAACCACAGTTCAAATCTGACATCACATCTCAGTCAATTTAACTCTGTAATTCATAACAATTCCACAATCAATCTGTTTCTTAATCTGAATTCGATTCTATGATGTCTATTATGTCAAGAACACCATATTTGAATCATATTCGATTCTGACAACATCATAATTTCAAGACATGACAAAACGTAACCAAACTTATCAATCTTTCTCGTTTTCCTTCCTTTCTCCTTTCAATTTCTGAAGGGATGCATTTATATATATCAAGTTTGCATGTAAAGCAACGTGGCTTATTTTTTTTGAACTTGGTTCGGCGCTCGAGCTGTAAGGCATGAGATTTATTAGTCTTCATTGATGTGATATTCGGAAGATATGAGTGTCAGGCGCTAAATGAAAAGATGAAGTGTTGCTTGCAGAAAGAGACCGCACCCGCGCCCCTTTTGATACCGCACCCGCAGTGCATGGACAGAAAGTTGGCCAATTTTACAGCAGGGTCACCGCACCCGCGGTTAATGTCTAGTAGGGTATGAAATTTGGTACGAAGCAACACCGCACTCACGGTACTCGAGACACCGCACCCGCGGTCGTTAAATTTTGAAAAATGAAAAGTGGTGCCGTGAGCACACCGCACCCGCGGTCATGAAGAAGCGCACCCGCGGTGCTTGGTGCGAGAAATCCACCTTTGAATTTTATGTTGACACATGGCCTGAGGTATATATAAGTTGAGCATGACTCACTTCTTCTCCATTCCAGCAGACCAGCAACGATAGAGAGAGTTTCTTCAAGCCTTTCCCTCCATCTTTATCATTTGGTTGTGTAAGAATTACTCATCCAAAAGTTAATCCAAGCTTAGATTCTTGTTCCTCACTTCAAAGGATACAAGAGGATGTAAGTTGGGTTATTGATGTTATGGCTTGTTGGTGATATATGTTGAGTGATGGATTGACCGGTATCGAGAAATTACGTTGTTATGCCGTCAAATTGTACCGAGATCAAGTATTGAATTGGATATGTGTTGATTGAGATTAGAGATTAATAGAATATGTATCAACATTTCCATTTCAGATTTGGTATTGACAGATTTGTCTTCGAGACTTTGACTACGACACAAATTGTGCGACGAAAGGTATAATTCATGTTTTGTTTGGGGAAGACACAACTCAAATGAGATTCAATTTGAGTTTCCCAACCAAATCACATACTAGAATTGTTGTTTATTTTGTGAAATAAATGTGATTTGTTTATAGATTTATATTCAAATCTCTTGATATGATTATGCATTTATAGATTTATATTCATGCATTTGAGATAGGAGAGTCATTGGCAGACTTGCCAAACTAGATGTTCGGTGGTATCGACGCTTCGGACCAGATTTAATCCGATTGTAGACATTCGATACAGATATGACCGAAGTCTAGGATTAAGACGTAAAACACCCCGATTGGGAGGGTAGGTGACAGCCATTGACGTCTTATTCACACCGGGATCCCTAGAGTAGAGTCGATTCGAGTCAAGACATGAGTTGATTTGAATTGCATGTTTAGATAGATCGGTTTCATAGACTATGGAGCCATTGTTATTGCTTTCAGGCATGATTTATGATTGATTTTGTATCAGCATGTATACATGTTTTATACTGGGATTTGTTCTCACCGGAGTTTCCGGCTGTTGTTATGTCTGTATGTGTGCATAACAACAGGTGGGGCAGGATCTGGGTCACGTCAGAGATGAGATCAAGATAGCGTGGTGACTACGGGCGCAGAAGATCACTAGTGATGTTGTACTAGATTTGTACTACTCGTAGTATATGATTTGTATTAAACACTAGTTATGTGTTTGTAGTAAAACATGACATGTATATTATATGTGTTGTAATTAAATAAAGAAAGATATTATGCTTAGTATTTACATTTGAATTAATGTTAAAAATCGAAAATTGACCCACATTTTAAATAAAGATCCAATTAATCCCGAAAAGAATTGAGTTAGAGCCCGGGTCCCCACAACAGGTGTATCAGAGCAGTAGGTTCTGTAGATTGATATAGAATAGAATGAGTGGGGTAGATCGAGTCTTCTTCCTTGCTTTTGATGTGCTAGCATGATTTAATGCTTTCCCTATTATATGTTGTATTGTATCTGAGTTGATTTACAGCATATACTTGTAAAGACTGAAACAGAACCGATTCTGGATCAGAGGTATATGATCAGAGGAGGGCTGAGACAGATTGTATAGATTGTATCCTAATCTGTTTGATAATCAGATATGCCGCCTAGAAGGATACCGCAACCAGCTGCAAGACAAGTGCTAGAACAAGGTAGTATGTCAGGTACTCAGATGGATGTTACTGCGACACTGATGGAGACTTTGTTGAAGAGATTTCAATCATTCCATCCACCTACCTTGAAGGGCACAGAAAATGCAGTGGATTGTGAGAGCTAGCTAGAGGATATAGAGATGTTGTTTGAATCTCTTGCCTATACAGACGAACGAAGAGTGAAACTAATCGGGCATCAGTTGCAAGAAGTTGCGAAAAGCTGGTGGTTGACCACAAAAAGAGCCTTAGAACATCAAGGTATCGATATTACTTGGAAAGTATTTAAAGATGAATTTTATCAACGTTTCTTTCCAGTGTCGTATTGAAAAGACAAAGAGGCCGAATTTGCCAACTTGAGACGGGGGCAATGGAACATAGAGAAGTATGTTGCCAAATTCTCGTCCTTGCTTTGATTTGCACCTCACGTAGCAGGGAATGATGAGGCAGTTGCCGATCAATTCATAAATGGTTTGAATCCAGATATCTTTACCCTAGTGAACACGGGGCGACCCAACACTTTTTCTGAGGCGCTGAATCGAGCGAAAGGAGCAGAGGCTGGCTTGATCAGGCAGCGAGGAGCTTCCTATAGTGTTCAGGGTCAGAGACCGCCACCGTTCGCCACACAGTTTCCACCACCTCCTCCTCGATTTGATAGTGGAATCAGTAGTAGTGGGAAGAAAGATTCTTTGAAAGCTAAGGGTAAGCAGTTCAAGAGAGCAGGGAGCTGTTCATCGAGCTCCAGTGGGTCAAGACAAAGAGGTCCTGGCCAGAGTACAGATGTGACAGGTGTATATTGTACTACTTGTGGAGCCCGACATGCCACAGAGCAGTGTCAGGGAGTGATGGGAAGATGTAACATATGTAAGCAACAGGGACATTTCGCCAGAGTCTGTCCCCAAAGAGGTGCACAGAGATTTCAGAGTGCAGGGTCATCAGCATCAGTGACTCAGCCTGAGAGGCAAGTTTCGTCTGTCCATTCCTTCCAGCCCACGCCTACACAGTCCCAGCCTAGAGCCAGAGGTGGCCAGACAGTGAGCCAACCTCCCAGACAACAAGCTCAGGTGTTTGCATTGACGGAAGAGCAAGCCCAAGATGCACCAGACGATGTGATTGCAGGTAACTGTTTTCTTTGCGGTTATCCTGCATATGTATTGATAGATACAGGTGCATCACATACATTCATATCAGAACGTTTCGCATTGACACATGCCTTGCCTGTAGAGTCATTGTCTACTGTATTGTCTATTTCTTCTCCGTTGGGAAGTGGTCTGATATCTGTGAATTCAGTTAGACATTGCATACTACAGTTTGAAGGGCATGAGATTGATTTAGACTGTATTGTACTTGGTTTATCTGATTTTGATTGTATTGTCGGGATTGACATGTTGACTAAGTACAGAGCCACCGTAGACTGTTTTCACAAGATTGTCAGATTCAGACCTGAAATGACAGAGGAGTGGAAATTCTACGGTAAGGGTTCCAGATCTCGGATTCCCTTAGTATCTGCTCTAACTATGAGTAGATTGTTGCAACAAGGAGCAGAAGGGTTCCCTATTTATTCAGTAGATTTACTGAAATCGAGCCCGGCATTGGCAGATTTGCCAGTAATACGGGAGTTTGCAGATATATTTCCTGACGAGATTCCAGGGTTACCTCCAGCCTGAGAGGTAGATTTTAGCATTGATCTTATTCCAGGTACCGTTCCTATTTCTAGAGCTCCATATAGGATGGCGCCAATAGAATTGAAAGAATTGAAAGCACAATTAGAAGATCTTCTAGCCAAAGGATATATCAGACCTAGTGTGTCTCCTTGGGGCGCACCAGTGCTATTTGTGCGAAAGAAAGACGGTGCTATGAGATTGTGTATAGATTACAGGCAACTGAACAAGGCAACGATAAAGAACAAATATCCTTTACCTCGTATCGACGACTTATTTGATCAGTTGCAGGGATCATCTATCTATTCCAAGATCGATCTGAGATCTGGATATCACCAGCTGCGAGTACGAGATATTGATATACCAAAGACAGCATTCCGAACCAGGTATGGACATTATGAATTTATTGTCATGCCTTCTAGTTTAACGAATGCTCGGGCGGTGTTTATGGGACTGATGAACCGCGTCTTTCAGAGATATTTAGATGAGTTTGTGATTGTTTTTATTGATGATATTTTGGTGTATTCAAAGAATTTGGATGAGCATGCTAATCATTTGAGAATTGTGTTGCAAACATTGAGAAATGAAAAATTGTATGCTAAACTGTCAAAGTGTGAGTTTTGGCTGAGACAAGTTGTATTTTTGGGTCATATCATATCTGGAGATGGTATTTCTGTGGATCCGAGTAAAGTGGAAGCTGTGATCGGTTGGCCTAGACCGACTTCGGTGCCTGAGATACGCAGTTTCATTGGTCTAGCAGGGTACTATAGGCGATTCATCAAAGATTTCTCCAGTATTGCAAAGCTGATTACTCAGTTAACACAGAAAAATGCGCCGTTTGTGTGGTCTGAAGATTTTGAATCCATTTTCCTAGAGTTGAAGAAAAGGCTGACCAGTGCACCTGTCTTGATGATTCCTTCGGGTACTGGTGATTTCGTTGTATATTGTGATGCATCTCACAGAGGGCTGGGATGTATTCTTATGCAACGAAGTCATGTGATCGCATATGCCTCTAGACAACTGAAGCCACACGAGATTCGATACCCCATTCATGATCTTGAATTGGCGGCTATCGTATTTGCCTTGAAGATCTGGCGTCACTATCTTTATGGTGAGAAATTTGAGATTTACTCTGACCATAAAAGCCTGAAGTATCTGTTTTCTCATTCAGAGTTGAACATGAGGCAGCGTAGATGGCTTGATCTACTGAAAGATTTTGATTGCGAGATCAAGTACTATCCAGGGAAGTCAAATGCAGCAGCAGATGCCTTGAGTCGAAAGTTTTGTGCCCTATCCTTATCGACGATAGGTGTTTCGAATTTAGTTGAAGATTGTTGTTTGTCTGGTTTAGCATTTGACACAGATAGTAGACCATTAAGACTTGCCACGATTCAAGTTGAGCCAGATTTGATGATGAAAATCAAAGAAGCCCAAAGAACAGATCAGAATATACAGCAGTCAATTCAGATGGTCAGATCAGGACATTAGTCTGAATATCAGGTACATGATTTTGTCTTGTATGTGAATAACCGTATTGTAGTGCCAGATACTTCAGAGTTGAAACAACAGATATTGTCAACAGCGCACTGTAGTCGGTTCAGCATTCACCCTAGTGGCAGAAAGATGTACAACGACTTGAAGACACAGTTCTGGTGGAAACAGATGAAATCATATATTGCCGAATATGTGTCTAAGTGCTTAAATTGCCAACAGGTGAAGGCCGAAAGAAAGAAGCCCGGAGGTTTACTTCAGAGTTTGTCTATTCCTGAATGGAAATGTGTGGGGACCCGGGCTCTAACTCAATTCTTTTCGGGATTAATCGGATCCTCGTTCAAAAATACGGGTCAAAATTTTGCTTTTAACATTAAATCAAATGTTTATAATTCAAGCACAAGATAGTTCTTTATTTTATTTCAATAACCATAATTACATGTCTTGTTCTAATACATTCATACAAACTATTGTTCAATCCCAACCATAATCAAAATATAGTACATGTCTAGTAAAAGAAACCACTAGTAATCTGCTGCGCCCGAAGTCACCACGCTATCTCGATCTCTCATCTCTGTCGTGACCCTGATCCTGCCCCACCTGTTGTTATGCACACATACAGACATAACAATAGCCGAAAACTCCGGTGAGAACAAATCCCAGTATAAAACATGTATACATGCTGATACGAAATCATAAATCATGCATGAAAGCAATAACAATGGCTCCATAGTCTATGAAACCAATCGATCTATCTAAACATGCAACTCAAATCAAATCATGTCTTGACTCGAATCGATTCTACTCTAGGGATCTCGGTGTGAATAAGACGTCACTGTCTTTCACCTACCCTCCCAATCGGGGTAACTGTACGTCTTATTCCTAGACTTCGGTCAAGTCTGTATCGAATGTCTACAATCGGAGTGAATCTGATCCGAAGCGTCGATACCACCGAACATCTAGTTTGGCAAGTCTGCCAATGACTCTCCTATCTCAAAGGCTTGAATATAAATCTCTAAACAAGACATCATCATATCAAGAGATTTGAATATAAATCTATAAACAAATCAAATTCATATCACAAGATAAACAACAATTCTAGTATGTGATTTGGTTGGGAAACTCAAATTGAATCTCATTTGAGTTGTGTCTTCCCCAAACAAAACATGAATTATACCTTTCGTCGCACAATGTCTGTTGATGTCAAAGTCTCGATGACAAATCTGTCACTATCAAATCTGAAATGGAAATGTTGATACATATTCTATCAATCTCTAATCTCAATCAACACATATCCAATTCAATACTTGATCTCGGTACAATTTAACGGCAAAACGACGTAATTTTCCGATACCGGTCAATCCAACTCTCAACATATATCATCAATTCATAAGTCTCAACTCATAATCATCATTATAAGCACATGATAGTACTCAAACTCTGCATATTCTCAATCAAGATATGCTAAAATTCATAATAAATGCATACGGTACTATTTCTTCGATCCGGTTGCGAATATACGACATCTATAATCTCAAGAATCTCTAATAGTAACCATATCATAATTTCTCCAACACCAATATTTCAAATCATGCAAGAAATGAATGAAACTTACATCCCCTTAAAGCCTTTGATGAGAGGAGTTCAGAACCGAAATCGGATTAACGTTTGGATGTAAAATTCTTTTACAAACTAGCTTCAAAAGTGAAAGAACTTTCCTTTTCCTTGATCCCTTCTCCCTCTCGATTCTCAGCTGTCCAGGAGAGGAAATGAAGACACATAATATATATATCTTGCATGTTGAGGGGCAAGTGTCATATTTTTCAAGTAACACGCATGACCGCGGGTGCGGTAGTTCAGGAACCGCGGGTGCGCTCAGGATTCAGCGGTCCATCCAACTTTGCATAAACGTCGACCGCGGGTGCGCTACATATAAGACCGCGGGTGCGGTGTCACCAACGCGGGTGCGGTTACGTTTGAACAGCGGGTGCAGTGTCATTTCTGTAACTACTTTCCAACTCTCTGTCCATCAACTGCGGGTGCACTCCTTCTTGGACCGCGGGTGCGGTGACCCTACTGTAAAAATGGTTAACTTTCTGTCCATGCACCGCGGGTGCGGTGCTTCTCTAGGCGCGGGTGCGGTCCCTTTCTTCAAGCAACACTTCATCTTTTCATTTTATCCACATACAATCTAGGGCATTACATTTCTCCCCCTCTTAGAGTTTAGTTCGTCCTCGAACGTGCAATCAATTAATCAAAGTATGTACGAACAGCAGTAAAGTCAAAAGCTAAATCAATACTCATATCATGAGAATACCTCGGGAGATATTTATGTTTCATATCTGCTTCTGTGTCCCAAGTCGCTTCCTCGGTGCCATGACGACTCCACTGGACTTTCACTAGCGGAATAGTCTTTGTTCTGAGCTGTTTTTCTTTCCGATCAAGAATCTGTATCGGTTGTTCAACATAACTCAATTTCTGATCTAGCTCAGCTTCGTCAGGCCGAATGACATGAGAACAATCTGGCATATATCTACGCAGCATCGATACATGAAAAACGTTATGTATCCCGGATAGAGAAGGAGGAAGAGCCAGTCGATATGCTCGATCGCCAATCTTTTCAAGAATCTCGTATGGACCGATGTATCTAGGAGACAACTTCCCGCGTTTGCCAAATCTGACAACGCCTCGGAAAGGTGATATCTTCAAGACGGTCTACGTCTGATCCTTGCATACTTGGCCTGTCTACCCTGTGCCGTCTTCATTCTTTTCTGAATGATCTTCACCTTCTCGGTCATTTCTCGAATCATATCAGGCCCAAGTTCTGGTACTTCAGATATATCATCCCAATATAGAGGAGATCTGCACTTCTTGCCATACAATGCTTCAAACGGTGCCATCTCTATACTCGTTTGGTAGCTGTTGTTGTATGAGAATTCACACAATGGTAGTGAATCTTACCAACTAGTGCCAAAGTCTAGCACTACGGCCCTCAACATATCCTCTAAAGTCTGGATAGTCCGCTCTGACTGTTCATCTGTCTGGGGATGATAAGCAGTACTCAGGTGTAATGTCGTACTTAGAGCCTGCTGCAAACTGTGCCAAAAGTGTGAAGTGAATCGTGGATCACGATCTGATACGATAGACTTCGGCACACCATGTAATCTGACTACCTCCCTGATATATATCTCAGCCATTTGATCATGTCTGTACGTCATTCTATACGGAATAAAACACGCTGATTTGGTTAATCTGTCTATCACAACCCAAATCGCATCACAACCCCGGGATGATCGAGGTAATTTCGTCAAGAAATCCATGGAAATGTGATCCCATTTCCATTCTGGAATAGATAGGCTCTGAAGTAAACCTCCGGGTTTCTTTCTCTCGGCTTTCACCTGTTGGCAATTCAAGCATCTAGACACATATTCGGCAATATCTGATTTCATCTGTTTCCACCAGAACTGTGTCTTCAAGTCATTGTACATCTTTCTGCCACCAGGGTTAATGCTGAACCGACTACAGTACGCTGCTGACAATATCTGTTGTTTCAACTCTGAAACATCTGGCACTACAATACGGTTATTCACATATAGGACAAAATCACGTACCTGATATTCAGACTGATGTCCTGATCTGACCATCTGAATTGACTTCTGTATATTCTGATTTGTTCTTTGGGCTTCTTTGATTTTCATGATCAATTCTGGCTCAACTTGAATCGTGGCAAGTCTTAATGGTCTACTATCTGTGTCAAACGCTAAACCAGACAAACAACAATCTTCAACTAAATTCGAAACACCTATCGTCGATAAGGATAGGGCACAAACCTTTCGACTCAAGGCATCTGCTGCTGCATTTGACTTCCCTGGATATTACTTGATCTCGCAATCAAAATCTTTCAGTAGATCAAGCCATCTACGCTGCCTCATGTTCAACTCTGACTGAGAAAACAGATACTTCAGGCTTTTATGGTCAGAGTAAATTTCAAATTTCTCCCCATAAAGATAATGACGCCAGATTTTCAAGGCAAATACGATAGCTGCCAATTCAAGATCATGAATGGGATATCGAATCTCGTGTGGCTTCAGCTGTCTAGAGGCATATGCGATCACATGACCACGCTGCATAAGAACACATCCCAGCCCTCTGTGAGATGCATCACAATATACAACGAAATCACCAGTACCCGAAGGAATCATCAAGACAGGTGCACTGGTCAGCCTCTTCTTCAACTCTAGGAAACGAGATTCACAATCCGCAGACCACACAAACGACGCATTTTTCTGTGTCAACTGGGTAATCGGCTTCGCAATACTGGAGAAATCTTTGATGAATCGTCTATAGTACCCTGCTAGACCCATGAAACTACGTATCTCTGGCACAGAAGTCGGTCTCGGCCAACTGATCACAGCTTCCACTTTACTCGGATATACAGAAATACCGTCTCCAGATATGATATGACCCAAGAAGACAACCTGTCTCAGCCAAAACTCAAACTTTTACAGTTTCACATATAATCTTTCATTTCTTAGTGTTTGCAACACAATTCTCAAATGATTGGCATGCTCATTCAAATTCTTTGAATACACCAAAATATCATCAATAAAAACAATCACAAACTCATCTAAATACCTCTGAAAGACACGGTTCATCAACCCCATGAACACCGCTGGAGCATTCGTTAAATCGAAAGGCATGACAGTAAATTCGTAATGTCCATACCTGGTTCGGAATGCTGTCTTTGGTATATCAATATCTCGTACTCGCAGCTGGTGATATCCGGATCTCGGATCGATCTTGGAATAGATAGATGATCCCTGCAACTGATCAAATAAGTCGTCGATACGAGGCAAAGGATATTTGTTCTTTATCGTTGCCTTGTTCAGCTGCCTGTAATCTATACACAATCTCATAGAACCGTCTTTCTTGCGCACAAATAGCACTGGTGCACCCCAAGGAGATACACTGGGTCTGATATATCCCTTGGCTAGAAGATCTTCTAGTTGTGCTTTTAATTCCTTCAACTCTATAGGCGCCATCCTATACGGAGCTCGAGATATAGGAGCGGTACCTGGAATATGATCAATACTAAAATCTACCTCTCGGGCTGGAGGTAACCCTGGAATCTTGATAAGGCCAAATCTTACAAAGATTTTAGGGATTTGATTTGATAATATTTGCACTTATCTAGACTTTTTATCCTAATTATGTGCTTAATTTAATTAATAATTGTAGATTTGAATAAAAAGTGAAAAGTGTTTAAATTAGGAGATAAAATAAATTTGCTAGATTTCAAAGGAAATAAAATATTCTTATTCCTTGATGATATTGAATTTTTGGAGAAATCTATGTAAATCTTGACAAATATCTTATCTACACTTTCTTTACTTGATATGGGATTAAAAAGAAAAAAAGGAGAGGCCCATTGAGGAGAATAAAAGGGCAGAAGCGTACAAGAGAAGAATGGCAGCCGAGAACAGAAGTACTGAAGGAGACGGAATAGGAGAACAGCGCGGAAGAAGAAAAAAGGGGAGGAAGAAGGAAGGCAAAACCAGTGAGGAATTCCTCACACGCTACAAAATTACAGAGAATCTCTTTCCATTCCTTCTTAATCATGTTTTCTGCATTGAATTTAAACAGTGAATTGCAATTTTGTTTTAAGTTTATGGAGTAGATTTTTATAGACTAAGGCCATGATAGGGCTGAGACATATTAATTTTTGATGTTTTGAGTTTGATTCAATTAGATTATTTATTTTATTCATTGATTGATGTCGTTTATTACGTGTTCTTTTAATCTGGCCAATTAAATAGAATATTTGTTGGTTAATCTAAAACCGGAAGGCGATAGATTAATATTTGCTTCACACATGAATCAACACATGGTTAAATTGACTAGAAATAGTATTCGATTTCAGTGTGCGACTTTAGGTTGAAAAATGGAATTTCACAGCGATCCAATGCGGTTGAATCTAATTAAATTCGGTTAGGAATAATTGGACTGTTAGATTTAATTAGGTTTATTAATTCGAGGAATCGTTTAATAAATAATTTTGGGAATTCCGTCGTGAATTAAATAATTAATTTATTGAATTTAAATTTGACACGTAGATTATAAGTTTGTCTCGGTACCGTTGTGCGCCTTAGTCGTTTTTAAATAATTTTATTTTCGTCTAAATTATTAGTTTGGATTAGTTTTGCTTTAGTTAATTTATTTAAATCGTGTTATTTATTTTTAATTAATTTATCTCCCCTCAATTGACTTTATTAGCCTAAATTAGGAAAAATAATTCATATTCTAGTAATTAAACGTCGATCTCTGTGGGTACGATACCTGGACTCATCTCCAAATACTATTACTTGACCTAGTCCGCTTGCTAGATTTATTCCCAACCGAAATCGTCGGTCAAGTTTTTGGCGCCGTTGCCGGGGATTGGATTGTTTAATATTAGGATTTAATATTTTCTTAAGATTAGGTTTTTATTTAATTTTGTTGATTCTACGCATATTCGTACGTTTAAAGTTTGTTTATTTATTTTCAGGGATTATCTTACTGTGCATGAGCCGTCTTAGAGGAGAGACAGAATTAGAGCCGTTTGATACAGAGATTGATAATACTTTTTCGACGGAGACGTAGAGCACAAAGGAGAAATCCTCAGACTTTGACGTGGAAGAACAGTTAAAACAAGAGGAGAAAGTTGAAATAGCAGGGATTGAAGCAATGGAGAACGAGGAAGATGATCGCACTGTCTATGTTCTTACTAGAAAAACTACTGGAGGTTATGGTTCTAGCATCACTCGCCCTACTGTGGAAGCAAATAATTTTGAGTTGAAGCCATCCATCATTCAAATGATACAATATCAATTGAGATTTGGAGGATCGCAGACCGAGGATCCTAATGCACATCTGAAGGGATTTCTATCTATCTGTTACACAATCAAGTTCAATGGAGTGAGCACGGATGCCATAAGATTGAGACTATTCCCCTTCTCTTTGCATGGTGAAGCAGCAGAATGGCTTAGAGATCTACCAGCTGGTTCTATTAATACATGGAATGGTTTGGTGGAAATGTTCATGAATCAATATTTTCCACCCACCAAGCTAGCACAACTGCGTATGGATATATCATCTTTTCGCCAGAAGGATGGGGAGACATTACATACAGCTTGGGGAAGATTTAGAAAGATGTTGAGGAGGTGTCCTCAACATGGTTTCTCTTCATCTGAACAAGTTCAGATTTTCTATAACGGAGTTGATCCTTCCGTGCGTTCCATGCTAGATGCAGCAGCCAATGGTAGCTTATACAGGAAGACTCCACGAGTTGCACTTGAAATAATTTCAAATATGGCTGAAAATAGTGCGGGTTGGACAGATATTAAACGAGAAAAGAAGGCTGGAGTTCTTGAAATGGATGTGTTGAATGCACTTACTGCTAAGATTGACGGGTTGGCCCATCAATTCTCAGCTGAAATCAAATCAAGCAAATCAGGTCCAAGGAATAGTCATCGAGGAACAACCCATTTTTGATGAAGAAGCAGTGAATTTTGTGGGGAATCAATGGAGACAGCAATCAAATCCATACAATTCCACGTATAATCCAGGATGGAGGAATCATCCTAATTTATCTTGGAAGAATACGGAGAATTCCCTTAATCCAACACATATTCCTCCACTGCCCATTCCTCAACAAGTGAGACAACAAGGATTATTGGTACCTGCAGCACCTCCAGGATTCAAGCAAGAAGATCAAAGACCAATTTATGAGGATTTTATGATGAAACATGTTGTGGGAATGGAGACGAGACTGCAGAATCATGATGCTATCTTACGAAGGTTGGATGCTCAAATGGGTCAAATAGCCAATCAATTAGCAAATCGACCCCTTGGAACACTACCAAGTGATACTGAGAAAAATCCGAAAGGAGTGAATGCAGTGAGTACAGTGATCAAGGCCGAGGAAGAGGAACCAAAGAGGCAGAATTCTACAGATATGGAGGCAAAGAATGATGGAGGAATGAAACCAAAAATGGAAGATGCTAAGGAACAGAACACTCAGACTACACGGAAGACAGGTAAGAAAGGTAAGGAGTTTGATTCTAATGATAATATTGATATTATTACACTTCCTTTCCCTCAAAGAGTAAGGCAACTACAATTGGATCAACAATTTTCAAAGTTTCTTGAAGTTTTTAAGAAATTACACATAAATATTCCTTTTGTAGAGGCTTTGGCTCAAATGCCTTCTTATGCTAAATTCTTGAAAGATATTTTGACTAAAAAGAGGAAACTTGTTGATTTTGAAACTGTTAAGCTTTCTGAGGAATGTTCAGCTATTTTGCAAAATAAATTACCTCCAAAGCTTAAGGATCTAGGTAGTTTCTCCATTCCTTGCACTATAGGAAATTCTAATTTTAACAAGGCATTGTGTGATCTTGGTGCTAGCATAAATCTTATGCCTTATTCTTGTTTTGAGAAATTGGGGATTGGAGAAGTTAAACCAACCACTATTTCCCTTCAACTTGCTGATAGATCTATTAAATATCCTAGAGGGGTAATAGAGGATGTTTTGGTTAAGGTTGATAAATTTATATTTCCAGTTGACTTTGTTGTGCTAGACATGGAGGAGGATCGTGAGATCCCCCTAATTTTAGGTCGTCCTTTCTTAGCTACTGGAAGAGCTCTCATAGATGTGCAAAAAGGTGAGTTAGTTTTGAGGTTGAATGATGAGAAGGTAACTTTTAATGTTTTACATAGTATGAAATATCCTGGATCTTCTGATTGTTATAGAATAGATGCTATTGATGATATTGTTGAGTGTAGTGTGCAGGATACTTTGATTGAAGACCCACTGGAAAAGCTTTTGGTTAGCCCAAAGTCCACGGAATCCAGCAGAGAAGAAGTGGAGGAATGTATGAACTACTTGGAGGGATCAAAGCCTTTGCCAAGATCGGTGAATTCGAAGATTGGGGAGCTTGGACATATTCCAAAATCACTTGAACCTTCCATAGAAGAAGCCCCATTCCTCGAACTCAAACCACTTCCTCCTCATTTAAAATATTTATTTTTGAAGGAAGAAGATAAACTGCCAGTAATTGTTTCTTCTTCCTTGACATGTGATGAGGAATATAAGCTCTTGAGAGTGCTGAAGGATCACATATATGCCATTGGATGGAGCATAGCTGACATCAAGGGAATAAATCCATCCATGTGCATGCACAAAATTTTAATGGAGAAGGAGCACTCTCCCACCACTCAACCTCAAAGGAGATTGAATCCAGCTATGCAAGAGGTCGTCAAAAAGGAGGTAATCAAACTCCTTGTTGCAGGTATGATCTTTCCTATATCCGATAGCAAGTGGGTAAGTCCTGTGCATGTTGTTCCTAAGAAAGGGGGAATCACTGTTGTTGAAAATGAAAATAACGAATTAATCCCCACTAAAACTGTGACTGGGTGGCGTGTTTGTATTGATTATCGCAAATTGAATTATGCCACAAGAAAAGATCACTTCCCCTTACCTTTTGTTGATCAAATGTTAGAGCGTTTGGCAGGTCATGCTTTCTATTGTTTTTTAGATGGTTATTCTGGATATATGCAAATCCCCATAGACCCCGAAGATCAAAATAAGACCACTTTTACTTGTCCCTATGGTACATTTGCTTATAAAAGAATGCCATTTGGTTTGTGTAATGCTCCCGCTACTTTTCAACGTTGTATGATGTCAATTTTTCATGATATGGTTGAAAAGTATATTGAGGTCTTCATGGATGACTTTTCTGTTTTTGGTTCTTCCTTCGACTCTTGTTTGGTTAATTTGTCAAAAGTGCTAAAGAGATGTGAAGAAACGAATCTTGTACTTAACTGGGAGAAATGTCATTTCATGGTAAAGGAAGGAATTGTCCTTGGTCACAAAATTTCTGAAAAAGGTATTGAAGTGGATAGAGCTAAGGTAGAGATCATAAAAAAGCTTCCTCCTCCCACTAATGTCAAAGGAATTCGTAGCTTTATTGGGCATGCAGGTTTTTATAGGCGATTTATCAAGGATTTCTCGAGTATTACTAAGCCTTTAACTAATTTGCTAATGAAAGATGTTCCTTTTGTTTTTTCTGAGGATTGTTTACAAGCTTTTCAGGTATTAAAGCAAAAGTTGACCACCACGCCAATCATTGTCGCACAAGATTGGAATCTACCTTTTGAACTCATGTGTGACGCAAGTGATATTGCTTTAGGGGCTGTTTTGGGGCAAAAGAGAGACAAATTCTTGCATGTAATCTACTATGCAAGCATGACACTTTCAGGAGCTCAATTGAACTACTCCACCACAAAAAAAGAGTTGCTGGCTGTTGTTTTTTCTTTGGACAAGTTTCGGCCATACCTTGTAGGGAGTAAAGTGATAGTCCACACGGATCATTCAGCTTTGAAGTATCTCTTAAACAAGAAGGATGCCAAGCCAAGATTGATAAGATGGATCCTTCTACTGCAAGAATTTGACATAGAGATCGTGGATCGCAAGGGGACTGAAAACCAAGTTGCTGATCATCTATCGAGATTGGAGAAGCCCAAGGAAGGTAAGTATGTAATTAGAGATGAATTTCCTGACGAGAAAATTTATGGCATCTCTCATTTACCATGGTATGCTGATTTTGTCAATTATTTGTCATGCAAATTTATTCCTTCTCATCTTACATATCAGCAGAAAAAGAAGGTCTTTTCAGATTTAAAATATTATCTTTGGGAAGATCCTCTTTTGTTTAAAATTTGTGCAGATGGCATTATTCGTAGGTGTATGTATTCCAGCGGAAGAGATAAGTTCTATACTTTCTCATTGTCATAGTGGTCCAACTGGAGGACATTTTGGCGCAAGTAAAACGGCCACAAAAATCCTTCAAGCTGGATTCTACTGGCCTACACTGTTCAAGGATGCACACACTTATGTTTTGAATTGCAATGAATGCCAACGTGTTGGTAATATTTCAAGGAGACACGAAATGCCATTGAATAATATTTTAGTCTGTGAATTGTTTGATGTGTGGGGAATTGATTTCATGGGGCCATTTCCAGATTCCTTAGGAAATAAATATATTTTGGTGGCTGTGGATTACGTATCCAAGTGGGTGGAAGCAAGTGCTTGTAGAACCAATGACTCTAAGGTTGTGATCCAATTTTTAAAGAAAAATATTTTTGCAAGATTTGGCACACCTAGAGCCATTATTAGCAATGGGGGAAAACACTTTTGTAATCATTATTTTGAGTCTCTGTTAACTAAGTATGGGGTCACGCACAAGGTGACAATACCTTATCATCCTCAAACTAGTGGTCAAGTAGAAGTGTCAAATAAGGGGATTAAGAAAATTCTTGAAAAGACCGTTGGATCTTCGAGGAAAGAATGGGCTAGTAAATTGGATGATGCATTATGGGCATATAGAACAGCATTTAAAACCCCTATAGGAACTTCCCCTTTTTGTTTGGTCTATGGAAAAGCTTGTCACCTCCCTGTTGAACTAGAGCATAGGGCATTATGGGCTACCAAATTTTTGAACTTTGATGTGCAAGCTACAGGTTATCATCGTCTTCTACAACTCAATGAGCTGGAGGAATTTCGTCTTGATGCATATGAGAATGCGAAAATCTACAAGGAAAAGACAAAGAAGTGGCATGATGCAAGGATCGTGCACAGGGAATTTGAGTCTGGACAAAAAGTTCTTCTTTATAACTCTCGTTTGAAACTCATGCCAGGTAAACTTCGCTCCAAATGGTCCGGGCCTTTTACTGTTACTGAAGTTTTTCCCTTTGGTGTTGTAGAAATCCGTGGAGATTTCTGGAAATCCCTTTAAGGTGAATGGACATCGACTGAAAATTTTTCATGAAGGAATTGTGGAGCAAGAGGAGCCGAGTACTCCTTTGCACGATCCAACCTAATCTATAAAGGGAGTTGTCTAGCTATAGACAAGAAATTTAGCGCTTGCTGGGAGGCAACCCAGTGATTTATTTTATTTCGTTTCATTTTATTTTTTTTATTTTTTACTTTTCATTCTATTAGGTTAATTCTCTGTGATTTTGGTTTGTGTAGGGAATATTGGAATGAAGGAATATGATTTAGATTCTGAAAAAGCTAAACTGTTGAAATAAAAAATTTCCAGCACTGAGGAATTCTACCATCCCCATGTAACAGTACATGGAATTTAAAGCAACACTGTCAGGGAAGTGTTCTCTTGCTATTCTGCACCCAACTTTTATATTCTTTTTGAATGGCATGACACTGAGGGCAGTGTAAATCTAAAGTGTGGGGTGGAGATTTGATTTGTGTTTGTTTCACGTCACCACACTTAGCATGTGCTTCAATGTTTAATCCTCGAGCATGAATTTTTTTTTTTTTTTTGGTTATTCTTTGAGAAACTGCACTTGTGATTACATGACACACTAATTGACTTTCTAGATTTTTGAACACTCAAGAAATTACATCACACCTAGAATTGATTGAGATGAGTTGTAGTTGTAGCCGAAGGATTTGAGCACAAACTAGTTTTGTATCATATTTTGAGACATAATCTATGCACTTTAGGTCATACTTATATGAATTAATCGTGAATTAGTAAAAGGTGAGCTCATAAAAAAAATTGAAAAAAAAAAGAGAAAGAAAAGAAACAATCTAGAATTTGTCTGATTATCTTTCGAGGCGAAAATACGGAGGAGAATGACTTAGGGATGATTTAGGCGATCTTTGGACCGTTTGAGCCTTTCGAGCATACCCAATGCATCATTTATATCCCTAGTACCCCATTTTGAGCCTATAAAAAATCGAATGGAGTGTGTCAAAGACATACAATTAGCCACCATTCGTATTCCTTCAAAATCCCACATCAACTACCCAATTTTAGCATATACAATATTCTCTACCTTAATTTTGAGAGAAATAAACCCCTTTAGCGCTTTAAAATTTTCAATAACTCTCATGTGTTGATAATTGATAAGAAAAATTGGAGGAGTTTGAAAAAAATCATGAAGAATGAGAAAGGGATTGATGAAAAGATACATAATGAAAAAGAAAGGGAGGAGGAATATTGATGTGATGATTGAAAAACCTAAAAGGGAATGTTGTTGAAGATCGAGAAAAAAAACTGGAGGAAGAGAAAGAAAATATGGGGGAATATGAATGAAAGTACAAGGAAGATGAAAAAGTTAGGTGGATGAATGGTGAAATTCCATAAGGAAAGGAAGATAAGAGATGAAGGAGTGCGCTGTATGATTAAATTGTTTATTTTCACTCATTTTGAATCTCCCTACCTTTATTGTAGCCGTGAGCCGTGGCCTAACGTTATAAGCTTAAAAAGACCTATTGACCGGGTCATATTCCTCCAACATTTAGTGGAGAAAGATATGAAAGATAAACTTATGGAGAGTTCCTTTATTAAAAAAAAAAAATCCAGAAAATATGAGCATTCCTTGAACTAAAACACCTTTGATTAATATGAGTTTTGACTTCCACACTACACACGTCTCATTATCTTGATCTTTTCTAGTGAATGCTTGAGTTTTAAAGTTGCAACGAAAGTGAATTTTACGATTTTCGAAGTGTGATCTTTTGATTGAGTTTGACGGAGTTTGGTAGGTTGAAAAGTGTTGATTGTGTCATTTGTTGTGGTGAATCATTGAATATTCCTCGGTTATATTTTTATTCTCTAATTTGCTCGAGGACGAACAAAGGCTTAAGTGTGGGGGGATTGATAAGGCCAAATCTTACAAAGATTTTAGGGATTTGATTTGATAATATTTGCCCTTATCTAGACTTTTTATCCTAATTATGTGCTTAATTTAATTAATAATTGTAGAATTGAATAAAAAGTGAAAAGTGTTTAAATTAGGAGATAAAATAAATTTGCTAGATTTCAAAGGAAATAAAATATTCTTATTCCTTGATGATATTGAATTTTTGGAGAAATCTATGTAAATCTTGACAAATATCTTATCTACACTTTCTTTACTTGATATGGGCTTAAAAAGAAAAAAAGGAGAGGCCCATTGAGGAGAATAAAAGGGCAGAAGCGTACAAGAGAAGAAAGGCAGCCGAGAACAGAAGTACTGAAGGAGATGGAATAGGAGAACAGCGCGGAAGAAGAAAAAAGGGGAGGACGAAGGAAGGCAAAACCAGCGAGGAATTCCTCACACGCTACAAATTACAGAGAATCTCTTTCCATTCCTTCTTAATCATGTTTTCTGCATTGAATTTAAACAGTGAATTGCAACTTTTTTTAAGTTTATGGAGTAGATTTTTATAGACTAAGGCCATGATAGGGCCGAGACATATTATTTTTTGATGTTTTGAGTTTGATTCAATTAGATTATTTATTTTATTCATTGATTGATGTTGTTTATCACGTGTTTATTTAATCTGGCCAATTAAATAGAATATTTGTTGGTTAATCTAAAACCGGAAGGCGATAGATTAATATTTGCTTCACACATCAATCAACACATGGTTAAATTGACTAGAAATAGTATTCGATTTCAGTGTGCGACTTTAGGTTGAAAAATGGAATTTCACAGCGATCTAATGCGGTTGAATCTAATTAAATTCAGTTAGGAATAATTGGACTGTTAGATTTAATTAGGTTTATTAATTCGAGGAATCGTTAATAAATAATTTTGGGAATTCCGTCGTGAATTAAATAATTAATTTATTGAATTTAAATTTGACACGTAGATTATAAGTTTGTCTCGGTACCGTTGTGCGCCTTAGTTGTTTTTAAATAATTTGAATTTTCGTCTAAATTAATAGTTTGGATTAGTTTTGCTTTAGTTAATTTATTTAATTCGTGTTATTTAGTTTTAATTAATTTATCTCCCCTCAATTGACTTTATTAGCCTAAATTAGGAAAAATAATTCATATTCTAGTAATTAAACGTCGATTTCTTTGGGTACGATACCTGGACTCATCTCCAAATACTATTACTTGACCTAGTCCGCTTGCTAGATTTATTCCCAACCGAAATCGTCGGTCAAATCTCGTCAGAAAATACATCTGCAAACTCCCGTACTACTGGAAAATCTGCCAATGCCGGGCTCGATTTCAGTAAATCTACTGAATAAATAAGGAACCCTTCTGCTCCTTGCTGCAACAATCTACTCATAGTCAGAGCAGATACTAAGGGAATCCGAGATCTGGAACCCTTACCATAGAATTTCCACTCCTCTGTCATTTCAGGTTTGAATCTGACAATCTTGTGAAAACAGTCTACGGTGGCTCTGTACTTAGTCAACATGTCAATCCCGACAATACAATCAAAATCAGATAAACCAAGTACAACACATTCTAAATCGATCTCATGCCCTTCAAACTGTAGTACACAATGTCTAACTGAAGTCACAGATATCAGACCACTTCCCAACGGAGAAGAAATAGACACTACAGTAGACAATGACTCTACAGGCAATGCATGTATCAATGCAAAACTTTCTGATATGAATGTATGTGATGCACCTGTATTTATCAATACATATGCAGGATAACCGCAAAGAAAACAGTTACCTGCAATCACATCGTCTGGTGCATCTTGGGCTTGCTCCTCGGTCAGTGCAAACACCCGAGCCTGCTGTCTAGGAGGTTGGCTCACTGTCTGGCCGCCCCTGGCTCTAGGCTGGGATTGTGCAGATGGTGGCTGGAATGAATGTACAGATGTCAGTCTCTCAATCTGAGGCACTGATGCAGAGGACCCTGCACTCTGGGATCGTTGTGCACCTCTCTGTGGACAAACTCTAGCAAAGTGTCCCTGCTGCCTGCATATGTTACATCTGCCCATCACTCCCTGACACTCCTCTGTGGCATGTCGGCCTCCACAAGTAGTACAATATACACCTGTCACATCTGTACTCTGGCCAGGACCTCTCTGTCTTGACCCACTGGAGCTCAATGAACTGCTCCCTGCTCTCTTGAACTGCTTACCCTTAGCCTTCAAAGAATCTTTCTTCCCACTACTACTGATTCCACTCTCAAATCGAGGAGGAGGTGGTGGAAACTGTGTGGCGAATGGTGGCGGTCTCTGACCCTGAACACTATAGGAAGCTCCAAGCTGCCTAATCAAGCCAGCCTCTGCTCCCTTCGCTCAATTCAGCGCCTCGGAAAAAGTGTTGGGTCGCCCCGTGTTCACTAAAGTGAAGATATCCGGATTCAAACCATTTATGAACTGATCGGCCACTGCCTCATCATTCCCTGCTACGTGAGGTGCAAATCGAAGTAAGGACGAGAATTTGGCAACATACTCCTCTATGTTCCACTGGCCCTGTCTCAAGTAGGCAAATTCGGCCCCTTTATCTTTTCGATACGACACTGGAAAGAAACGTTGATAAAATTCATCTTTAAAGACTTTCCAAGTAATATCAATACCTCGATGTTCTAAGGCTCGTTTCGCCGTTAGCCACCAACTCTTGGCCATTTCTTGCAATTGATGCCCAACCAGCTTCACTCTACGTTTATCTGTATAGGCAAGTGATTCAAATAACTTCTCTATATCATCCAACCAGCTTTCACAATCCACTGCATTTTCTGTGCCCTTCAAGGTAGGTGGATGGAATGATTGAAATCTCTTCAACAAAGTCTCCATCGGTGTCGCAGTAACGTCCATCTGAGTACCTGACGTACTACCCTGTTCCGGCACTTGACCTGCAGCTGGTTGTGGTATTCTTCTAGGCGGCATATCTGATTATCAAACAGATTAGGATACAATCTATACAATCTGTCTCAGCCCTCCTCTGATCATATACCTCTGATCCAGAATCGGTTCTGATTCAGTCTTTACAAGTATATGCTGTAAATCAACTCAGATACAATACAACATATAATAGGGAAAGCATTAAATCATGCTAGCACATCAAAAGCAAGGAAGAAGACTCGATCTACCCCGCTCATTCTATTCTATCTCAGTCTACAGAACCTACTGCTCTGATACCACCTGTTGTGGGGACCCGGGCTCTAACTCAATTCTTTTCGGGATTAATCGGATCCTCGTTCAAAAATACGGGTCAAAATTTTGCTTTTAACATTAAATCAAATGTTTATAACTCAAGCACAAGATAGTTCTTTATTTTATTTCAATAACCATAATTACATGTCTTGTTCTAATACATTCATACAAACTAGTGTTCAATCCCAACCATAATCAAAATATAGTACATGTCTAGTAAAAGAAACCACTAGTAATCTGCTGCGCCCGAAGTCACCACGCTATCTCGATCTCTCATCTCTGTCGTGACCCTGATCCTGCCCAACCTGTTGTTATGCACACATACAGACATAACAACAGCCGGAAACTCCGGTGAGAACAAATCCCAGTATAAAACATGTATACATGCTGATACGAAATCATAAATCATGCATGAAAGCAATAACAATGGCTCCATAGTCTATAAAACCGATCTATCTAAACATGCAACTCAAATCAAATCATGTCTTGACTCGAATCGACTCTACTCTAGGGATCCCGGTGTGAATAAGAAGTCACTGTCTGTCACCTACCCTCCCAATCGGGGTAACTGGTACGTCTTATTCCTAGACTTCGGTCAAGTCTGTATCGAATTTTTACAATCGGAGTGAATCTGATCCGAAGCGTCGATACCACCGAACATCTAGTTTGGCAAGTTTGCCAATGACTCTCCTATCTCAAAGGCTTGAATATAAATCTCTAAACAAGACATCATCATATCAAGAGATTTGAATATAAATCTATAAACAAATCAAATTCATATCACAAGATAAACAACAATTCTATTATGTGATTTGGTTGGGAAACTCAAATTGAATCTCATTTGAGTTGTGTCTTCCTCAAACAAAACATGAATTATACCTTTCGTCGCACAATGTCTGTCGATGTCGAAGTCTCGATGACAAATCTGTCACTATCAAATCTGAAATGGAAATGTTGATACATATTCTATCAATCTCTAATCTTAATCAACACATATCCAATTCAATACTTGATCTCGGTACAATTTAAAGGCATAACGACGTAATTTCCCGATACCGGTCAATCCAACTCTCAACATATATCACCAATTCATAAGTCTCAACTCATAATCATCATTATAAGCACATGATAGTACTCAAACTCCGCATATTAATCAAGATATGCTAAAATACATAACAAATGAATACGGTACTATTTCTTCGATCCGGTTACGAATATACGACATCTATAATCTAAGAATCTCTAATAGTAACCATATCATAATTTCTCCAACACCAATATTTCAAATCATGCAGGAAATGAATGAAACTTACATCCCCTTAAAGCCTTTGATGAGAGGAGTTCAGAACCGAAATCGGATTAACGTTTGGATGTAAAATTCTTGTACAAACTAGCTTCGAAAGTGAAAGAACTTTCCTTTTCCTTGATCCCTTCTCCCTCTCGATTCTCAGTTGTCCAGGAGAGGAAATGAAGACACATAATATATATATCTTGCATGTTGAGGGGCAAGTGTTATATTTTTCAAGTAACACGCATGACCGCGGGTGCGGTAGTTCAGAAACCGCGGGTGCGCTCAGGCTTCAGCGGTCCATCCAACTTTGCATAAACGTCGACCGCGGGTGCGCTACATATAAGACCGCGGGTGCGGTGTCATCAACGCTGGTGCGGTTACGTTTGAACCGCGGGTGCGGTGTCATTTCTGTAAATACTTTCCAACTCTCTGTCCATCAACCGCGGGTGCGGTGACCCTACTGTAAAAATGGTTAACTTTCTGTCCATGCACCAGGGGTGCGGTGCTTCTCTAGGCGCGGGTGCGGTCCCTTTCTTCAAGCAACACTTCATCTTTTCATTTTATCCACATACAATCTAGGGCATTACAAAATGGGATCACATTTCCATGGATTTCGTGACGAAGTTACCTCGATCATCCCGGGGTTGTGATGCGATTTGGGTTGTGATAGACAGATTAACCAAATCAGCATGTTTTATTCCGTACAGAATGACGTACAGACATGATCAGATGGCTGAGATATATGTCTGAGAGGTAGTCAGATTACATGGTGTGCCGAAGTCTATCGTATCAGACCGTGATCCACGATTCACTTCTCACTTTTGGCACAGTCTGCGGCAGGCTTTAGGTACAACATTGCACCTGAGCACTGCTTATCATCCCCAGACAGACGGACAGTCAGAGCAGACTATCCAGACTTTAGAGGATATGTTGAGAGCTGTAGTGCTAGACTTTGGCACTAGTTGGCAAGATTCACTATCGTTGTGTGAATTCTCATACAACAACAGCTATCAAACGAGCATAGAGATGGCACCGTTTGAAGCATTGTATGGCAAGAAGTGCAGATCTCCGTTGTACTGGGATGATATATCTTAAGTACCAGAACTTGGGCCTGATATGATTCGGGAAATGACTTAGAAGGTGAAGATCATTCAGAAGAGAATGAAGACGGCACATGATAGGCAAGCCAAATATGCCAATATCAGACGTAGACCGCTTGTATTTGAAAAAGGGGACAGAGTATTTTTGAATATTTCTCCCTTCAGAGGCGTTGTCAGATTTGGCAAACGCGGGAACTTGTCTCCTGGATACATCGGTCCATACGAGATTCTTGAAAAGATTGGCGATCGAGCATATCGACTGGCTCCTCCTCCTTCTCTATCCGGGATACATGACGTTTTTCATGTATCGATGCTGCGTAGATACATGCCAGATTGTTCTCATGTCATTCAGCCTGACGAAGCTGAACTTGATCAGACTTTGAGTTATACTGAGCAACCGGTACAGATTCTCGATCGGAAAGAAAAACAGCTCAGAACAAAGATTATTCCGCTAGTGAAAGTCCAGTGGAGTCGTCATGGCACTGAAAAAGCGACTTGGGAGACAGAAACAGATATGAGACAGAAATATCCCGAGTTGTTTACATGATGTGAGTATTTATTCAGCTTTTGATTATATTGTTTTCATTTATGATATGATTGATGACCTGCGATTTCGAGGACGAAATCATTTTTTTAGAGGGGGAGAAATGTAAGGCTTGAGATTTATTAGTTTTCATTGATGTGATATTCGGAAGATATGAGTATGCATGACATGTAATGAGAGGCGCTAAATGAAAAGATGAAGTGTTGCTTGAAGAAAGAGACCGCACCCGCGGTGCATGGACAGAAAGTTGGCCAATTTTACAGTAGGGTCACCGCACCCGCGGTCTAGAAGGAGTGCACCCGCGGTTAATGTCCAGTAGGGTAGGAAATTTGGTACGAAGCAACACCGCACCCGCGGTCATTAAATTTTGAAAAATGAAAAGTGGTGCCGTGAGCACACCGCACCCGCGGTCATGAAGAAGCGCACCCGCGGTGCTTGGTGCGAGAAATCCACCTTTGAATTTAATGTTGACACATGGCCTGAGGTATATATAAGTTGAGCATGACTCACTTCTTCTCCATTCCAGCAGACCAGCAACGATAGAGAGAGTTTCTTCAAGCCTTTCCCTCCATCTTTATCATTTGGTTGTGTAAGAATTACTCATCCAAAAGTTAATCCAAGCTTAGATTCTTGTTCCTCACTTCAAAGGCTACAAGAGGATGTAAGTTGGGTTATGTTTCAGCATGATTTAGATTCCATGTGTTGAAAAAAATTATGATATGATGGTTATTATGTATTCTTGACATGTTGGACATAGTATATTTGCAACCGGATCGAAGAACGGACATTGTATGCTATTGTTATGAAATTCCATCTTGTATGAGTTGAGATAAAGCAGATTTTGGGAGATTATGATTGCTGTTATTGATGTTATGGCTTGTGGGTGATATATGTTGAGAGATGGATTGACCGGTATCGAGAAATTACGTTGTTATGCCGTCAAATTGTACCGAGATCAAGTATTGAATTGGATATGTGTTGATTGAGATTAGAGATTAATAGAATATGTATCAACATTTCCATTTCAGATTTGGTATTGACAGATTCGTCTTCGAGACTTTGACTACGACACAGATTGTGCGACGAAAGGTATAATTCATGTTTTGTTTGGGGAAGACACAACTCAAATGAGATTCAATTTGAGTTTCCCAACCAAATCACATACTAGAATTGTTGTTTATTTTGTGATATGAATGTGATTTGTTTATAGATTTATATTCAAATCTCTTGATATGATTATGCATTTATAGATTTATATTCATGCATTTGAGATAGGAGAGTCATTGGCAGACTTGCCAAACTAGATGCTCGGTGGTATCGACGCTTCAGACCAGATTTAATCCGATTGTAGACATTCGATACAGATATGACCGAAGTCTAGGAATAAGACGTACAGTCACCCCGATTGGGAGGGTAGGTGACAGCCATTGACGTCTTATTCACACCGGGATCTCTAGAGTAGAGTCGATTCGAGTCAAGACGAGTTGATTTGAATTGCATGTTTAGATAGATCGGTTTCATAGACTAAGGAGCCATTGTTATTGCTTTCAGGCATGATTTATGATTTTGTATCAGCATGTATACATGTTTTATACTGGGATTTGTTCTCACCGGAGTTTCCGGCTGTTGTTATGTCTGTATGTGTGCATAACAACAGATGGGGCAGGATCTGGGTCACGTCAGAGATGATATCAAGATAGCGTGGTGACTACGGGCGCAGAAGATCACTAGTGATGTTGTACTAGATTTGTACTACTCGTAGTTTATGGTTTGTATTAAACACTAGTGATGTGTTTGTAGTAGTAAAACATGACATGTATATTATATGAGTTGTAATTAAGTAAAGAAAGATATTATGCTTAGTATTTACATTTGAATTAATGTTAAAAAGCGAAAATTGACCCACATTTTGAATAAAGATCCAATTAATCCCGAAAATAATTGAGTTAGAGCCCGGGTCCCCACACGAGCGGTGCTAAACTACCGCTCGGGCGCGGCATTCTCTGTCCAAGCATTTCCAAATTGCACCTTGGCGCTCGGGCGGTAACAACCTACCGCCCGGGCGCCACCTCTTCTGCCCGCAACATATATTGGATGAACACTGGCGCTCGGGCGGTCAAAAACTACTGCTCGGGCGCCAGACTCTCTATCCATGAGTTGTGTAATTCATATGCTTGGCCAAATTTTGTCTCGTAATGGCCCGACTATAATCACATTAGTTCAAATTTGATAATCTTCGCTTAACATGATATGAAATCTAGGGCATTACATTGGATGTACTATCCTGTTCTGGTACCCGACCTGCTGCTGGTTACGATACTCGTCGAGGCGGCATATCTGATCAAACAGATTAATACACAATCTATACAATCTGTCTCAGCCCTCCTCTGATCATATACCTCTGATCCAGAATCGGTTCTGATTCAGTCTTTGTGAATACATGTTGTAAATCAACTTAGATAACGAGACAACATGTAATAGGAGAAGCAATAAATCATGCTAACACAAGAAAAGCAAGGAAGACGACTCGATCTACCCCGCTCATTCACATCTATTTCAGTCTACAGAACCTACTGCTCTGTTACCACCTGTTGTGAGGACCCGGGCTCTAACTCATTTTTTTTGGGATTAATTGGATATTTGCTAGAAAATGTGGGTCAAAATTTTGCTTTTAACATTAAATCAAATGTATATAAATCAAGCACAATAACTTTATCTCTTTTATTTCAACAAACATAAATACATGTTTTGTTTCATTTCAAAAGTATACAAACTAGTGTTCAATACTAACTACACACCACACGTAGTACATGTCTAGTAAGAAACCACTAGTAGTCTTCTTCTATGCCTGTAATCTCCACGCTATCTCGATCTCTCATCTCTGTCGCGACCCAGATCCTGTCCCACCTGTCGTTATGCACACATACAGACACAACAACAGCCAGAAACTCCGGTGAGAACAAATCCCAGTATAAAACATGTATACTTGCATATACACAATATAAATCATGAACATACTATCATGGATGTAATCAACAACAATACATCTTATAGACTATAAAACATAATCAGAATAAGTCAAGCAGTGTAATTCAAACTCATATCTTTGACTCAATTCATATCTAATTCTAGGGATCCCGGTGTGAATAAGATGTAACAGGTCTCCCACCTACTCTCCCAATCGGGGTGGCGTTACATCTTATTCCTAAACTTCGGTCCTGTCTGTATCGAATTCTACAATCGGAGTGAATCTTCCCCTATGCTTCGATATCACCGAACGTTTAGAAAATTGGCGTATCTACCAATGACTCTCCTATCTCAGTACATATATATAAATCAATATAAAGTACAAACATAACAAGTATGTGATTTTGGGAAACTCAAATCAAATCTCATTTGAGTTGTATCTTCCCGAATTCACATGAATTATACCTCTCTTGTCGTTCAATCTTTGTCGATGTCGAAGTCTCGATGTCAAAGTTGCCAATACAAATCTGAAATGGCATAGTCAATGTGCATTCTATCAATCTCTAGTACAAAACAATACACATAGGAATCTGTAAGGCTCGAGATTTATTAGTCTTCATTGATGTGATATTCGGAAGATATGAGTATGCATGATATGTAATGAGAAGCACTAAATGAGATTATGAAGTGTTGCATAAAGTCTAGACCGCACCCGCGCTACGAACAAGACCGCACCCGCGGTTGATGGACAGAGAGTTGGAGATTAATTACGGAAGTGACACCGCACCGACGGTGCTAGACAGACCGCACCCGCGGTTCTGCTACAGTGAGGTCAGCGCACCCGCGGTGCAAGACAGAGCGCACCCGCGGTCGCTGTTTCTGAAATTTTGGATGATGATCAATATGCCTAGTGCACCCGCGGTGAAACGTGCAGTAAGCACATTTAGCCATGTGCCTTACATGCAATGTGATCCATATATATATATATATATACCTGCATGCAAATTCATGAGAAGGAAGGGAAGAAAGAGCCGAGGAAGTGCAAAAAAAGAATTGAAATATTCTTACGCCTTTTGTGAGAAATCCGTCCGTCTGTTTTTGAATTCGACTTCAGTACTGTGTTCCTATCGACGCAGGCTACAACTGGACGTAAGTTTCGTTACGTTTAGACATTATTTGAATTTATGATATTGTCAGAATTGAATATGAATCAGATATAATGTTTTTGCTACAGTAGACATGGTATAACTGAAGTCAGATCAAAGAATAGACTATTTATGAAATTGTTATGAATTTCAGAGTTGATTTAGTTGAGATTTTATATCAGAGTTGTGTTATTATTCAGATTATGAGTTATACTGATACTGGTTATGAATTCTGGTATTATATCTGTGATGTTGAGATAGACGGGGTTATCGTGACTGTATTGTTATGCCGTCGAAACATCAGTAGATTGATATTGATCAGATTCAGTAATGATTTCGATTGTATCATGATATCATTGATATGAATTAGATTGTACCTTGTTCAGATATGGATCAGATTATATACCGATTTGAGTATTGATCAGAACAAGTTTTGAATCGCATTATATACTGATATTGTATTTATACGATTGTCATTGCCAGACTGGTTATGGACAGATTTGAATACAAGACTTCGTCTTCGTCAGACCGGGAAGACAAAGGTATAATTCATGTTTTGTTTTGGGGAAGACACAACTCAAATGAGATTCAATTTGAGTTGCCCAACAAAATCACATACTAGGGTTGTTGTTTACCTTTTGATATAATTGATTTGTTTATAGAATTATATTCAAATCTCTTGATATGACGATGCCTTGTTTATAGATTTATATTCAAGCATTGACCTAGGAGAGTCATTGGCAGACTTGCCAAACTAGATGTTCGGTGGTATCGACGCTTCGGATCAGATTCACTCCGATTGTAGACATTCGATACAGACATGACCGAAGTCTAGGAATAAGACGTACAGTTACCCCGATTGGGAGGGTAGGTGACAGACAGTGACGTTTTATTCACACCGGGATCCCTAGAGTTAGAGTCGAGTCGAGTCAAGATATGAATTGAATTGAGTTGCATGCTTATTTTATTTTGATTCCAGGGATTATGGAATCCATTGTTACTGCATGCTTATTTTGATTTGGTTTCCTAGACTATGAAACCTATTGTTATGAATTTTATGCATGATAATATGCTTTATGATTTATATTGTGTATATGCATGTATACATGTTTTATACTGGGATTTATTCTCACCGGAGTATCCAGCTGTTGTCTTGTTTTGTATGTGTGCATGACAACAGGTGGGACAAGATCGGGGTCAAGAAGATGATGAGAGAAGATGAGTTAGAGTGATGATTCCGGACTTATTGTCGACTTGGTTTAATACTTGAAATTTAGTAGTTGAACCTTAGACTAGTTTGAATAATTGTTGTACATTATTGTACTTTTATACTGAGATTTATAATAGATTGATTCCACTACCTTCCGCATTTTAAAGAAAAATTTTTAGACCCTGTTTATCTTAATTGATAATTAAATCCCAAAGATGATTAAGAAGATGATTAGCGTCCGCGTCCCCACAACAGGTGGTATCAGAGCGATAGATCCTTTAGACTGAGATAGAAGAGAATGAGCGGGGTAGAGTGAGTTTTCTTTCCTTGCATGTGATTGACTTACATTGTGTGTGCTAGCATGACATTATGCTTTACTGCTTTGAAATACATGTTTACCTGATTATCTGATTTGAGTTGGTATTATGTATTATTGAGTATGAATCAGATCTGATTCATGATCAGCAGTAAGATGATCAGAGAAAGATTAGAACATATTTGTAGTATTTGAGTACTAATGGTTTGATAAGCAGATATACCTCCACGGAGAATTCCAGAAAGGGGTAGTGCTTCGACTGAACAGATAGATGTATCAGAAACTCATATGGAAATACAGTTGGAAGAATTTCAGTTATTTCAGCCGCTGATTCTGAGTGGTGTCAAGACGTCTGAAGAGTGTGAGAACTGGTTTGATGACATTGAAATACTGTTTGATTTACTTGATTATTCAGATGAGCAGAGAATTAAACTGATATTCCACTAGTTACGAGAGACTGCCAGAAGTTGGTGGATTACAAGTAAAAGAATGCTAAAACAGAAAGGTACAGTGATTTCGTGGGAAATATTCAGAACTGAATTTTATCGAAGATTTTTCTCAGTTTCGTACCGGGAAGATAAAAGAGTAGAGTTTGAGAATTTGAGACAAGGTCAACTGAATATTGAAGGATATGTTGCTAAATTCTCTACTCTACTGCGTTTTTCTCCTAATATAATTGGAAATGATGGAGCTGTAGCGGATCAGTTCATCAGAGGATTGAACTCGGAGATAGTTGCATTGATGAATATGCAACGACCTTACCATTTTGTTGATGCCTTGAGTAAAGCGAAGAGACCGGAGGCGAGTCTGATTAGACAACTAAAAAGGGTGTGTGCGATGCAACCCCTAACACAGCAATCCCCTCTCCGATTTGATCGCGGCAGTACGAGTGGAAAGCAAGATTTGAGGAAAGCTCGAAAGAAGCCATTCAAGAAGTTGGGGAGCGGACTGGGTGGTTCGTCTAGCTCCAGTAGTTCCAGTCCGAGTCATACTGGAGTATATTGCAGAACTTGCGGAGGGAGACATCCCACATAGCAATGCCAGGGAGTGACTGGTAGTTGCCATATTTTTAGACAGCCGGGACACCTTGCTAGAGTTTGTCCTCAGAAAAATTCCCGAAGATTTTAGGGAGCAGAAGACCGAGGAACAGACACCGGACACACCTGACGATAGAGTGGCAGGTACTGTTCTTTTATGATTATATTGCATAGGTATTGATATATACTAATGCATTCCCTACGATTATCTTTGATTGAGTTGCATTGAGATACGCTGTATCTGTTGAAGCTGATTGTACTCTAGTATTGATTCCCTTACTTGTTGGAAACGAAAGATTGACATCAGAGATTTATGTGAAATATTGTATACTACAGTAAGATGAGAATGAGGTCGAGTTAGATTATGATGTGCTTGTATTTCTGAGTTGACCGCATTATTGATATTAATATGCTGAACAAGTATAGAACTATTATAAATTCTTGTCAGGAGAGTATAAGATTCAGACCAGATATGGCTGATGATTAGAGATTTCACGGTAAGGATTCTAGATTCAGAATTCCTTTGATATTTGTGTTGTCTAGGGACTCGATTGTTACAGAAAGGAGCAGATGACATCCTTATGTATTCAGTAGACATACTGAAATCGAGTCTAGCATTGGCAGATTTGCCAGTGATGTACGAGTTGGCTGATGTTGGCCCAGATAAGATTTCAGATTTGTTTTATATCAGACAGATAGTTTTCAGAATTGAATTGAAACCAGGTACTGTTTGTTTTATTAGAATTCAGTACGGAATGATATTGAATGTCCAGAATGTCACTGAATGAAGTGAAAGAATTAAAAGATCAGTAGAAGTGTACCGACCAGGAGTTACATCTGATTTAGTGTTTCTCTTTGGCATATTTCAGTAGGTTCAGAGATATTTTGATGATTTTATGCTCGTTGTATCTATGACATTTTGATATATTTGTAGCATCTGATTGATTGAATCGAATATCTGAAGATTGTATTGAATACTCTGAGAACTATGATTATTGTATACAGAAATTTTCAGATATGAATCCTGTTTGAAACAGATTGTACTCCGAGTATATGATATCTGAAGTTAGTATACTGATTGAATTTGACACAGTTGAGATTATGATCAGTGGCTGAGAATGATACCGATATCAGAAAGATCAGAAAGATCAGAAATTTCAGAAATGTCAGAATTGTCAGAAATTTATTTTTGGTCTGAATTGATAGATTATCGTATACGATTGTTGTTTTGTATCTGCTTGAGTATTGTTATTGTTCTAAAACAGTATTTGAGACAGCTTATATTGTTTGGGGGCATATTCTATTTGCAGATGATATATAGCAGTTGATCTGAGCGACATGAAGATATGATTGATTAGTCAGAATTGACAGTATTGCCATAAATTGCAGTTTTATGAGTTTACTGAACTCACTAGATTCGTATAGATTATTGATCTTATGAATCTGATTTGATAGCACTGTTATTCTGAGTCAGTGTTTGATATAGATTATTCAAACCGAATCAGAACTGAATTCAAGAATTTCGGCAGTCCAGGGATATAATCAGAATGTTCAGAACTTAATTTCGATAATCAGAACAGAACATCGATCAGAGTAGCAGATATGTGATTTTGTTACGGTATGAGAATGATTATCTTGTGATGCCAAAGGTTTCAGAATTGTACAACAGAATTTGATATCAACAATCAGAACTGAATACCAGGTAGGAATTTTTCTTTAAATTATATTATTAGTCATTCCGGTAACAGAAAGTATATGATAATTCGAACAAATAGTTTTGATATAGACAGATTAAATCAGTTATGGCATAATTTATGCTGAAATGTTGGCAGAATTGTACTGAAATGTCTGAATCGCCAATTAATGAAGATAGAAAGATAGAAATGAGAAGAGTTATTACAGAATTTGTATATTCTGACTAGACATGGGGAGTATAATTCGATGAATTTCGTAATGAGATCACTATAATACTTCCAGATTGTGATAGGATATGATTGTGTTTGACAGATTGTTCAATCTATATCTATGAGTTTGTACCAGATAACGTACAAACATGACCAAATGACACAGATCGATGTCAAAGAAATGGTCAGATTGATTAGAATGTAGAACTAGACTATATCAAATTGTGATTTTGATTGAGTTTGTAATTGTGGCAGAACGTACCATGAACTCATTCATATATTATCCACTGACTGACAGATAGTCAGAGCGTACTATCCGAATATTGATAGATATCCAGAGAGCTGCAATGCTGGATGCTAGCACCAGTTGATATGACATAGTGTCGCTGTGTGAATTAGTGTACGATCATAGTTATCAGATAACCAGATGAATAATGAAATAGTTACAGACGATACATTGTACAGGAAGTACTGCAGATTTCTTTGATATAAGACTAATATCTCGGAGATACCTGAGATAAGATTTGATACAGTCAGAAATATGACAAAGAAAATGTAGCTAATTCAGAAGAAATTGAAGATAGCCCAGACCAGACAGACTTAATATGCCAACGTCGGATGATGACGATTGGTATTTAGGGTCGAAGATTGAATATATCATTGACTGGGATAAACAGATTTGCTAACAGCTGATGATATTGATTTGGTACGAGCCGTTGATTGATATATACAGATGTTGTATAGCCAGTATTGTGAGATTGATTCGGTCAGAGTTATTTCGAAGGGTATTATGATATTATGCTCTTGAATTATTATTCCAATTTAGAATCACAGATCCGTACAAGAAAGATATTTCAGAATGAAGACTATTCTATTATTGAAAATACAGTAAGTGACAGGGCCTCAAAGAGACTATCTGAAAGACAGAACTTGGCATGAGATTGAGATTTCAGAATGGAGTCATTGAGATGAGTTTTGATTTAAACTCTGTATACATTTCTTCTGATATATCTGAATTGATTACTTGTGATTTCGAGGACGAAATCATTTCTTAGAGGGGGAGAAATGTAAGCCTTGAGATTTATTAGTCTTCATTGATGTGATATTCGGAGGATATGAGTATGCATGATATGTAATGAGAACCACTAAATGAGATTATGAAGTGTTGTATAAAGTCTAGACCATGTGAAACCTCGACCCGTTTACAATAAAAAAAATAGCAGCGGAATTTAAAATTTTCTATCAAATGGAAAGAGTGTCAAAATACATCACCATAAAATGTTTAAAAGTAAATAAATGATCATTCAAATGATATAACAAAATACAAAATATTATTCCTATGATCATGATCCAAAAATACTTGCAAAATAACATCTTCCTTCCAACTTCGTATGCATATGACTCCGGGCCACAATCAACGTCCTGGTCCGTCGTTCTTATCTGCATCACATGAAATAACTGAAATGAGTATAAAACTCAGCAAGTGGAACTCTTACATAGCAATGATACATAGTATAATCTGTAAAACATGGCTTTGAAAACATAAAATACCATCAACTCTGAAACATGTATATCGTAGCAATAGCATAACAATGAGATGGTATTTCTCTTTACTATGGTGGATTGATATCAATAGTAACTCTGTATGTGGTGCTCTTATCCCATCGATATAAATCGACAACTCTGAGGGATATAAGCCTATGGTTGTTGATCAACTAATTGCATGCAATCTCTGACTATGTATCTATCAATCCATAAAACATTTAAACTCTTTCTTTGGGACATTTCATCAAACACTTTGATATTCTTTCTCTTTTGTATTCCCCCTTCTCAAAGTTGAGACATCAATTGCCTCCACAATATACAACAAAGGTATCAATACATAATAGTGAATCAAATGAAGGGAATAACACAATAAAACCTTTGAAACACAATACATATATAATCATGTGAGCACAAGAATGAAATTCCACTTACAAACCACAAGAACACCTTGAATCTATAATCTTGGTACAAAACCTACAACAATAAACCATGTATTGAACCATCAACAACTCAATAATCATAAACCCATATCAATTAATCCATAAAATCAACACATCACCAAACCCATGATTTCTCCCAACTCCAAAACCAAGAATAAACTAAACCAAAAGCTTACCTTAGCTTTCTTGAACCCAAAATAACCTTGTTCTCACTCCAATAATCCAACAGGAGGCTAGAATCAAGAGAACAAAAGAAAGAAAATGGAACCCTAGCTCACCCCTTGAGAGAAGAATCGAGAATGAGGGAAGAAATGAGAGAAAATAGAGCAACACATGTATATAAGCACTTAAAACTCCAAAAACACGCTTTTTTAAAAAAATCGCTGGCCGCTCGGGCGGACATTTTTTTCCGCGCGGGCACGGAACTCTCGGCCAGAATACCAAATTTTCGAACAAGGGCCGCCCGGGCGCACAAACATTCCCGCCCGGGCGCGCACTCTGCGCACTGCCACTCCAAAGATCGCTTCTGAAACGCCTCTTTCCTTCATAATTTGGAAAAGTGGTAAACTACAAAGTTGTAGCTCTATGTCTTATCTTGAATCTCTCAAAATTTCAGATCAATTAGACATCTGACTAAAAAGTTATGCCCATTCTCCCAACATGTGTCACTGGAGGAACGTCGAAACACACGAAACACTTCGTGGCACTTTTGGCTTACCTTCCACAATGATTTGAATAAAACTCAAAATAAGAAAGTTACACCTCTATGTCTTATCTTTCTAATGGAAAAGTCCTCACCTCATTTGGATCAATATACAATTTATCATGAATTTAATCGTAACGCCGCTACAAAAGCACTACACATCATCTATAACCAACCATACTATAAATCATAAATCGAAACTCTTAACATCCAAACTATACCTAAACTTGACCAAGTAATCAATAAACTTTTGAAAACTTAAACCGTACCGTACACCAGGCTTGGCTATTACAATCTCCCCTCCTTAGAGGAATTTCGTCCTCGAAATTGACGTCACTGCACGAACAACTCAGGATACTTCTCTCTCATCTCATCCTCTGGTTCCCACGTGGCCTCTTCGATCAAATGGTTCCTCCAAAGAACTTTAACGATGCCAATATCTTTGTTCCTCAAAACTTTAACTTTGCGGTCCAGTATCTGAACCAGAATCTCTTGGTACGTCAAATTCGGCGTCAAGTCCAATGGCTCGTGGCGAAGAACATGGGAAGGATTCGCAATATACTTCCTGAGCATCGATACGTGAAAAACATTATGGACTCTGTCAAGATCTGGCGGTAGGGCTAACCTGTAGGCTCGATCACCAACTCTGTCCAAAATCTCAAAGGGGCCAATAAATCTCGGACTCAACTTGCCCTTCTTGCCAAACCGCATCACACCCTTGAGAGGTGCTATCTTCAAAAACACGTGATCGCCAACCTCAAACTGCAAAGGTCTACGACGTACATCCGCATAGCTCTTCTGTCTCGACTGCGCTGTCTTCATCCTCTCTCTAATAACAGCAACTACATCAGCAGTCTGTTGGACCAACTCTGGACCCAACATCTTCCTCTCACCAATCTCATCCCAATACAAGGGAGATCTACACTTCCTGCCATAAAGTGCTTTGTACGGTGCCATCCCAATCGTCGCCTGGTAACTGTTATTGTACGTGAACTCCACAAGAGGCAATTTAGAATCCCAGCTACCAGGATAATCAATAGTGCAAGCTCTGAGCTTATCCTCTAGAATCTGAATAACTCTCTCTGATTGACCGTCGCTCTGAGGGTGATATGCTGTACTGAAAGCTAACCGTGAACCCATAGCTCTGTGCAAACTCTTCCAAAACTCTGAGGTAAATCTAGGGTCACGATCAGACACAATCGACATAGGGACACCGTGAAGTCTAACAATCTCTGCTATATAATCCTCGACATACTGGTTCATGGAATACGTCGTCTTGACTGGGAGAAAATGCGCTGACTTGGTCAATCGATCGACAATAACCCAAATAGAGTTAAAACCTTTCTGCGTTCTGGGAAGACCAATCACGAAGTCCATCGTAATATGCTCCCATTTCCACTGAGGAATCGGCAAAGATAGCAATGTCCCAGCAGGTCTCTGGTGCTCAATCTTCACCTGCTGACAAGTTAGACACTGAGAAATAAACATGGCAATGTTTTTCTTCATACCTGGCCACCAATAGAGTCTACGAAGATCCTGATACATCTTGGTGCTGCCTGGATGTATCGATATGGTGCGGTATGTGCCTCTGTCAAGACGTCTTGCCGAATATCATCACCAGTAGGAACACAAATACGACCTCTGAATGTCATCAAACCGTCTCCATTCACTCCAAACTCTGAATTACCTCTCTCCTCAGCCCTGGCTCTCAACTCTGACAACTGAACATCAACAGCCTGCTCTCTACGGATCCTGTCCGTCATAGTAGCCCGAATGACCAACGCTGAAAAGCGAGCAATGGTCCCCGGAACCACCAAAGCTATCTCCTCTCGCTGCAAGTCTAACAACAACGGCTGCTGAATCATCGAACTCAAAGAAGAACTCGATTTACGGCTCAAAGAATCTGCTACAACATTCGCTTTCCCTGGGTGGCAACTAATCGTCACATCATAATCTTTGACAAGCTCTAACCACCTCCTCTGCCGCATATTGAGCTCTTTCTGAGAGAACAAATACTTCAAACTCTTGTGGTCCGTGAAAATTTCACATTTTTCGCCAAACAAATAATGTCTCCAAATCTTCAAGGCGAAAACCACAGCTGCCAGCTCCAAATCGTGCGTAGGATAATTCTTCTCGTAATCCTTCAACTGGCGAGAAGCATAGGCTATGACTTTCCCACGCTGCATCAACACTGCTCCAAGACCCTTTTTCGACGCATCGGTATACACAACAAAATCCTCTGAACCACTGGGAAAAGCAAGAACAGGAGCTGTCGTCAACTTGTCCTTCAACTCTTGGAATGCACTCTAGCAATCATTGGACCACTCGAAGAACTTCACAGTCTTCCTCGTCAGATTGGTTAACGGCACGGCAATCTTCGAAAAATCTGAGATAAAACGACGATAATAACCTGCCAACCCAAGAAAACTGCGTACCTCTGAGATAGTGGTAGGAATAGGCCACTTCTGAATCGCCTCAATCTTTGCTGGATCAACAGCTATGCCATCCTTCGAAACAACATGGCCTAGAAAAGAAATCTGCTCCAACCAAAACTCACACTTCTTCAACTTAGCATACAACCTCTTCTCTCTCAACAACTGAAGAACAACTCTGAGATGCTCTGCATGAAGCTCTCTGGTTTTGGAATAGATCAAGATTTCGTCGATGAAGACAATGACGAAGCTATCCAAATACGGCTTGAACACACAGTTCATCAGATCCATGAAAAGTGAAGGAGCATTGGTCAGACCAAAAGACATCACAAGAAACTCATAGTGACCATACCTGGTCCGGAACGCTGTCTTAGGGATATCAGATTCCCTAACCTTCAATTGATTGTAGCCAGACCGAAGATCAATCTTCGAAAATACAGTAGCACCTTGCAGCTGATCAAACAAATCATCTATCCGTGGCAACGGATACTTGTTCTTGATAGTCACTTTGTTGAGCTCCCTATAGTCGATACACAGCCGCAACGACCCATCTTTCTTCTTGACAAAAAGAACCGGAGCTCCCCAAGGCGAAGAACTCGGTCGAATAAAACCCTTGTCTAAAAGATCCTGCAACTGCGTCTTCAACTCCTTCATCTCGGTAGGAGCCATCCTATACGGAGCCTTAGAAATAGGAACCGTACCTGGAGCTAGATCAATCACAAACTCAACATCCCTGTCCGGCGGCAAACCCGGCACATCATCCTTAAACACATCAGCAAACTCCCTCACAACATCGATATCATCTATATTCAACTTAATCATTCTATCCACATCCACAATCGAAGCCAGAAACACATCACAACCTCTACACAGCAACTTCTCAGCCATCGGGATGACAATCAAATCAGCAAAAACCAAACGCCCATCAATTTGAACAGAGCACGCATACACAATCGATGTCGGGCACAACACATCCCCCGAAGGCAAAACAACATTGAACTGGAGGGGAAGAACAGAAGGAACTATACCCAAAGATCTCAAAAACAATTCAAACATAAAAGAATGAGTAGCACCTGTATCAATCAAAGTCGTAGCTACTCTGCCTGAAATTAAAATAGTACTAGAGATCACAGAAGAATCATGGTTTATACCTTCCTTGGTCATCGTAAAGATGCGACCCTGCACCTTATCCTTGCTCGCTCCCCTTGGACAATCTTTAGCAATGTGGCCAGCCGTGCCACAACGATAACACATATGAGTGCCAAATCTGCACTCTCCTCGATGATGTCTGCTGCATTTAGGACACAGCGGCTTCTCAGGATCAACTGGAACTAGCGGTGGTCTAGGACTCGATTCCATCTTGCCCTTCCCTTTGAAATGATCCTTGCCTATCTGATTCGAGCCCTGGCCTCTCTGAGCAACAGCTTGATGCCTCTCCTGCCTCTCTCTGGCTATATCCTTCTCGTCTTGTTCGGCCAACAACGCCTTAGACACAATCTCTTTGAAATTCACAGCCTTGGACATGTTGATATCTCTCCTGATCTCAGCTCTAAGGCCTCGAATGAAATGAGCACCTTTATCTTTGTCATTTGAAGCAATATACGGAGCAAATAAACAACCCTCCTCGAACTTGAGAATGTACTCATCAACGTTCATGCCTCCCTGTCGAAGCTCCAGAAACTCAGTCACCTTCCTAGCTCGAAGTGCGTCGGGAAAGTACTTGTCATAGAACAGGTCTGTGAACTCTTGCCACTTCAAAGCTGAAACATCGACACCAACCTTAGTGGCATTCCACCAGATACGTGCAGCCTTTATCAACATGAATACTGCACAGCTGATCCTGTCTTTATCCTCATACTGAAGATGGTCAAAGATTGCTTCAAGCGCCTTGACCCACTCGACAGCCACTAACGGATCAGTGCTACCTGCGAATTCCGGTGGATCCATTCTCTTAAAAGCAGAAAAGACGGCATCACTGCCAACTGCCTGAGCTACTTGGTCTCTCACTTGGCCTCTACCCTGTCCTGTTCCTTGCAATCGAAGCAGCTGCTGAATCTGCTCGCTATGGACTTTGGCCTGCTCTTTAAGCAACTTGCCGAACTCGTCGACAACTCTCGAGGAAGAACTATCCTCACCCTCTGACGCCTTACGCTTAGGAGGCATACGCTACAATGTGCTCGCAAAAGACATATCAATAAATAACAATGAATATCTGCAAAAGAAAACATACCCGGACAGTTGAAAGTAGACGAAGTCATATGCATTGGTCCGAAGAACGGTGCTCTGATACCGCTAAATGTGAAACCTCGACCCGTTTATAATAAAAAAAAATAGCAGCGGAATTTAAAATTTTCTATCAAATGGAAGGAGTGTCAAAATACATCACCATAAAATGTTTAAAAGTAAATAAATGATCATTCAAATGATATAACAAAATACAAAATATCATTCCTATGATCATGATCCAAAAATACTTGCAAAATAACATCTTCCTTCCAACTTCGTATGCATATGACTCCGGGCCACAATCAACGTCCTGGTCCGTCGTTCTTATCTGCATCACATGAAATAACTGAAATGAGTATAAAAATCAGCAAGTGAAACTCTTACATAGCAATGATACATAGTATAATCTGTAAAAATGGCTTTGAAAACATAAAATACCATCAACTCTGAAACATGTATATCGTAGCAATAGCATAACAATGAGATGGTATTTCTCTTTACTATGGTGGATTGATATCAATAGTAACTCTGTCTGTGGTGCTCTTATCCCATCGATATAAATCGACAACTCTGAGGGATATAAGCCTATGGTCGTTGATCAACTAATTGCATGCAATCTCTGACTATGTATCTATCAATCCATAAAACATTTAAACTCTTTCTTTGGGACATTTCATCAAACACTTTGATATTCTTTCTCTTTTGTATTCCCTTCTCAAAGTTAAGACATCAATTGCCTCCACAATATACAACAAAGGTATCAATACATAATAGTGAATCAAATGAAGGGAATAACACAATAAAACCTTTGAAACACAATACATATATAATCATGTGAGCACAAGAATGAAAGTTGAGACATCAATTGCCTCGGCCAGAATACCAAATTTTCGAACAAGGCCCGCCCGGGCGCACAAACATTCCCGCCCGGGCGCGCACTCTGCGCACTGCCACTCCAAAGATCGCTTCTGAAACGCCTCTTCCCTTCATAATTTGGAAAAGTGGTAAACTACAAAGTTGTAGCTCTATGTCTTATCTTAAATCCCTCAAAATTTCAGATCAATTGGCCATCTGTGTAAAACGTTATGCCCATTCTCCCAACATGTATCACTGGAGGAACGTCGAAACACACGAAACACTTCGGGGCACTTTTGGCTTACCTTCCACAATGATTTGTACAAAACTCAAAATAAGAAAATTACACCTCTATGTCTTATCTTTCTAATAGAAAAGGCCTCACCTCATTTGGATCAATATACAATTTATCATGAATTTAATCGTAACGCCGCTACAAAAGCACTACACATCATCTATAACCAACCATACTATAAATCATAAATCGAAAATCTTAACATCCAAACTATACCTAAACTTGACCAAGTAGTCAATAAACTTATGAAAACTTAAACCGTACCGTACACCAGGCTTGGCTATTACAGACCGCACCCGCGCTACGAACAAGACCGCACCCGGTTGATGGACAGAGAGATGGAGATTAATTACGGAAGTGATACCGCACCCGCGGTGCTAGACAGACCGCACCCGCGGTTCTGCTACAGTGAGGTCAGCGCATCCGCGGTGCAAGACAGAGCGCACCCGCGGTCGCTGTTTCTGAAATTTTGGATGATGATCAATATGCCTAGCGCACCCGCGGTGAAACGTGCAGTAAGCACATTTAGCCATGTGCAAATTCATGAGAAGGAAGGGAGGAAAGAGCCGAGGAAGTGCAAAAAAAGAATTGAAATATTCTTACGCCTTTTGTGAGAAATCCGTCCGTCTGTTTTTGAATTCGACTTCAGTACTGTGTTCCAATCGACGCAGGCTACAACTGGACGTAAGTTTGTTACGTTTAGACATGATTTGAATTTATGATATTGTCAGAATTGAATATGAATCAGATATAATGTTTCTGCTACAGTAGACATGGTATAACTGAAGTCAAATCAAAGAATAGACTATTTATGAAATTGTTATGAATTTCAGAGTTGATTTAGTTGAGATTTTATATCAGAGTTGTGTTATTGTTCAGATTATGAGTTATACTGATACTGGTTATGAATTCTGGTATTATATCTGTGATGTTGAGATAGACGGGGTTATCGTGACTGTATAGTTATGCCGTCGAAACATCAGTAGATTGATATTGATCAGATTCAGTAATGATTTCGATTGTATCATGATAACATTGATATGAATTAGATTGTACCTTGTTCAGATATGGATCAGATTATATACCGATTTGAGTATTGATCAGAACAAGTTTTGAATCGCATTATATACTGATATTATATTTATACGATTGTCATTGCCAGACTGGTTATTGACAGATTGGAATACAAGACTTCGTCTTCGTCAGACCGGGAAGACAAAGGTATAATTCATGTTTTGTTTTGGGGAAGACACAACTCAAATGAGATTCAATTTGAGTTGCCCAACAAAATCACATACTAGGGTTGTTGTTTACCTTTTGATATAATTGATTTGTTTATAGAATTATATTCAAATCTCTTGATATGACGATGCCTTGTTTATAGATTTATATTCAAGCATTGACCTAGGAGAGTCATTGGCAGACTTGCCAAACTAGATGTTCGGTGGTATCGACGCTTCGGATCAGATTCACTCCGATTGTAGACATTCGATACAGACATGACCGAAGTCTAGGAATAAGACGTACAGTTACCCCGATTGGGAGGGTAGGTGACAGACAGTGATGTCTTATTCACACCGGGATCCCTAGAGTTAGAGTCGAGTCGAGTCAAGATATGAATTGAATTGAGTTGCATGCTTATTTTATTTTGATTCCAGGGATTATGGAATCCATTGTTACTGCATGCATATTTTGATTTGGTTTCCTAGACTATGAAACCTATTGTTATGAATTTTATGCATGATAATATGCTTTATGATTTATATTGTGTATATGCATGTATACATGTTTTATACTGGGATTTATTCTCACCGGAGTATCCGGCTGTAGTCTTGTTTTGTATGTGTGCATGACAACAGGTGGGACAAGATCGGGGTCAAGAAGATGATGAGAGAAGATGAGTTAGAGTGGTGATTCCGGACTTATTGTCGACTTGGTTTAATACTTGAAATTTAGTAGTTGAACCTTAGACTAATTTGAATAATTGTTGTACATTATTGTACTTTTATACTGAGATGTATAATAGATTGATTCCATTACCTTCCGCATTTTAAAGAAAAATTTTTAGACCCTGTTTATCTTAATTGATAATTAAATCCCAAAGATGATTAAGAAGATGATTAGCGTCCGGGTCCCCACAGAATCAATATTTCATTTCAAGTCATTTCGACGGCATAACGGCGGATTCTCGATACAGGTCATATTAACACAACATAATCAATATCAACAACTCACAATTCTCATCATCACACATGTTAAGCTCTGAAATCTGTATATGCTCAATCAATTTTATGCTGAAATTTCACACGAATCGCATATGGTCTCATTTCTTAGTTCCGGTTTCAATTACCCTATGTCCAACATATCAAGAACACATACTAAACCATCATATCACAATTCTTTCGACACATGGAATCTAAATCATGCTGAAACGTAACCAAACTTACATCCTCTTGTTGCCTTGGGTGAGAGGAGCACAAATCTAGTCTCGGATTGAAAATCGGATGAATATATCTTGCACAAATCAATTTCTAAGAAAATGAAGCATGAAGGAATTCTTGAAGGTTTCTCTCGGTTCCTGCTTGGAAGATGCTGAAGAATGACAGCAATACAAAGTTTCTATATCACATGCCATGTGTCAACATATGTGGGGACCCGGGCTCTAACTCAATTTTTTTGGGGATTAATTGGATCTTTATTCAATATGTGGGTCAAATTTTCACTTTTTAACATTAATTCAAATGTAAACACTAAACATAATATCTTTCTTTATTCAATTACAACACATATAATATACATGTCATGTCTTATTCATATTCTACAAACCAGTAATTAAATACAGTCCAAATCAAAAGTACAACTACTAGTTCATCTGCTGCACCCGTGATCACCACGCTATGTCCATCTCTCATCTCTGTCGTGACCCTGATCCTGCCCCACCTGTTGTTATGCACACATAGAGACGTAACAACAGTCGGAAACTCCGGTGAGAACAAATTCCAGTATAAAACATGTATACATGCTGATACGAAGTCATAAATCATGCATGAAAGCAATAACAATGGCTCCATAGTCTATGAAACCGATCTATCTAAACATGCAATTCAAATCAAATCATATCTTGACTCGAATCGACTATACTCTAGGGATCCCGGTGTGAATAAGACGTCACTGTCTGTCACCTACCCTCCCAATCGGGGTAACTGTACGTCTTATTCCTAGACTTCGGTCAAGTCTGTATCGAATGTCTGCAATCGGAGTGAATCTGATCCGAAGCGTCGATACCACCGAACATCTAGTTTGGCAAGTTTGCCAATGACTCCTATGTCAAAGGCTTGAATATAAATCTATAAACAAGACATCATCATATCAAAAGATTTGAATATAAATCTATAAACAAATCACAATCATATCAAAAGATAAACAATAATTCTAGTATGTGATTTTGTTGGGAAACTCAAATTGAATCTCATTTGAGTTGTGTCTTCCCCAAACAAAACATGCATTATATCTTTCGTCACACAATCTCTTTCGATATCGAAGTCTCGATGTCTAAGTCGCCAATACAAATCTTAAATGGCATCATCAATGTACATTCTCAAGCTCTAGTATACCTCAATACACATAGGATTCAATATTTCATTTCAATGCAATTTCGATGGCATAATGGCGGATTCTCGATATACCGATCAACTCTTTTAACAGTAATCAATAACTATAATCCAAAATCTTCATGAATCACATGTACTATTCTAAAATCTGCACCATCTCAATTCCATACATGCTGGAAATTCATAACAATCACATATAGTATTATATCTTCTATCTCTTTTTCCACTATATGTTCACAACAATCATAAGAACACAAAATAGAAACCAAATCTGATTTCCTTTAACAGCTCAACTTCAAAACATGCTGAACTTAATAAAACATATACCCTTTTGAAGCCCTTGATGCAAGGAGCAAGAATCTCCACTTGGTTCACAATTTGGACATGTATTCTTTTACAATTCAAAATTTCCCTCAAAGAAAGCTTGAAGGAACTCTCTCTTGTTCTTATTCTCGGCTGCTGAAGTGAAGGGAGAATGACTCCTGCTTGAATTTTATATATATACCATGCCATGTGTCAACTTAAGAAACAAAGGTGGATTTCTCGCATGCAGCACCGCGGGTGCGCTGTACCCACGGCATGCCTTTCATTTTCTGAAATTCGACGACCGCGGGTGCGGTACATATAAGACCGCGGGTGCAGTGTCATTTCTGTAAATACTTTCCAACTCTCTGTCCATCAACCGCGGGTGCACTCCTTCTTGGACCGCGGGTGCGGTGACCCTACTGTCAAAATAGTTAACTTTCTGTCCATGCACCGCGGGTGCGGTGCTTCTCTAAGCGCGGGTGCGGTCTCTTCCTTCAAGCAACACTTCATCTTTTCATTTTATCCACATACAATCTAGGGCATTACATTTCTCCCCCTCTTAGTTATTAGTTCGTCCTCGAACGTGAAATCAATTAATCAAAGTATGTACGTACAGCAGTAAAGTCAAAAGCTAAATAAATACTCACATCAAGAGAATAACTCGGGATATTTCTGTTTCATATCTGCTTCTATCTCCCAAGTCGCTTCCTCGGTGCCATGACGACTCCACTGAACTTTCAATAGTGGAATAGTCTTCGTTCTGAGCTGTTTTTCTTTCCGATCAAGAATCTGTATCGGTTGTTCAGTATAACTCAAAGTCTGATCAAGCTCAGCTTCGTCAGGTTGAATGACATGAGAAGAATCTGGCATGTATCTACGTAGCATCGATACGTGGACAACATCATGTATCCCGGATAGAGACGGAGGAAGAGCCAATCGATATGCTCGATCGCCAATCTTTTCAAGAATCTCGTATGGACCGATGTATCTAGGAGACAGTTTCCCGCGTTTGCCAAATCTGACAACGCCTCTGAAAGGAGAAATCTTCAAGAATACTCTGTCTCCCTGTTCAAATACTAACGGTCTACGTCTGATATTGGCATACTTGGCCTGTCTATCCTGTGCCGTCTTCATTCTTTTCTGAATGATCTTCACCTTCTCATTCATTTCCCGAATCATATCAGGCCCAAGTTCTGGTACTTCAGATATATCATCACAATATAGAGGAGATCTGCACTTCTTGCCATACAATGCTTCAAACGGTGCCATCTCTATACTCGTTTGGTAGCTGTTGTTGTATGAGAATTCACACAGTGGTAGTGAATCTTGCCAACTAGTGCCGAAATCTAGCACTACAGCCCTCAACATATCCTCTAAAGTCTGGATAGTCCGCTCTGACTGTCCATCTATCTGGGGATGATAAGCAGTACTCAGGTGTAATGTCGTACCTAAGGCCTGCTGCAGACTGTGCCAAAAGTGAGAAGTGAATCGTGGATCACGATCTGATACGATACACTTCGGCACACCATGTAATCTAACTACCTCTCTGACATACAATTCTGCCATCTGATCGTGTCGATATGTCATTCTGTATGGAATAAAACACGCTGATTTGGTCAATCTGTCAATAATGACCGAAATTGCATCACAGCCCCGGGATGATCGAGGTAATTTTGTCACGAAATCCATGGAAATGTGATCCCATTTCCATTCAAGAATAGACAAACTCTGAAGTAAACCTCCGGGCTTCTTTCTTTCGGCCTTCACCTGTTGGCAATTTAAGCACTTAGACACATATTCGGCAATATCTGATTTCATCTGTTTCCACCAGAACTGTGTCTTCAAGTCGTTGTACATCTTTCTGCCACCAGGGTGAATGCTGAACCGACTACAGTGCGCTGCTGACAATATTTGTTGTTTCAACTCTGAAGCATCTGGCACTACAATACGGTTATTCACATACAGGACAAAATCATGTATCTGATATTCAGACTGATGTCCTGATCTGACCATCTGAATTGACTGTTGTATATTCTGTTATGTTCTTTGAGCTTCTTTGATTTTCATAATCAAATCTGGCTCAACTTGAATCGTGGCAAATCTTATTGGTTTACTATCTGTGTCAAATGCTAAACCAGACAAACAACAATCTTCAACTAAATTCGAAACACATATCGTCGATAAGGATAGGGCACAAACCTTTCGACTCAAGGCATCTGCTGCTGCATTTGACTTCCCTGGATAGTACTTGATCTCGCAATCAAAATCTTTTAGTAGATCAAGCCATCTACGCTGCCTTATGTTCAACTCTGACTGAGAAAACAGATACTTCAGGCTTTTATGGTCAGAGTAAATCTCAAATTTCTCACCATAAAGATAATGACGCCAGATTTTCAAGGCAAAAATAATAGCCGCCAATTCAAGATCATGAATGGGGTATCGAATCTCGTGTGGCTTCAGCTGTCTAGAGGCATATGCGATCACATGACCTCGCTGCATAAGAACACACCCCAGCCCTCTGTGAGATGCATCACAATATACAACGAAATCGCCAGTACCTGAAGGAATCATCAAGACAGGTGCACTGGTCAGCTTCTTCTTCAACTTTAGGAAACTAGATTCACAATCCGCAGACCACACAAACGGCGCATTTTTCTGTGTCAACTGGGTAATCGGCTTCGCAATACTGGAGAAATCTTTGATGAATCGTCTATAGTACCCTGCTAGACCCATGAAACTGCGTATCTCTGGCACAGAAGTCGGTCTCGGCCAACTGATCACAGCTTCCACTTTTCTCGGATCTACAGAAATACCGTCTCCAGATATGATATGACCCAAGAAGACAACCTGTCTCAGCCAAAACTCACACTTTGACAGTTTCGCATATAATCTTTCATTTCTCAATGTTTGCAACACAATTCTCAAATGATTGGCATGCTCATCCAAATTCTTAGAGTACACCAAAATATCATCAATAAAAACAATCACAAATTCATCTAAATACCTCTGAAAGACACGGTTCATTAATCCCATAAACGCCGCTGGAGCATTCGTTAAACCAAAAGGCATGACAATAAATTCGTAATGTCCATACCTGGTTCGGAATGCTGTCTTTGGTATGTCAATATCTCGTACTCGCAGCTAGTGATATCCATATCTCAGATCAATCTTGGAATAGATAGATGATCCCTGCAACTGATCAAATAAATCGTCGATACGAGGCAAAGGATATTTGTTCTTTATCGTTGCCTTGTTCAGCTGCCTGTAGTCTATACAAAATCTCATAGAACCGTCTTTCTTTCGCACAAATAGCACTGGTGCACCCCAAGGAGATACACTGGGTCTGATATATCCCTTGGCTAGAAGATCTTCTAGTTGTGCTTTTAATTCCTTCAACTCTATAGGCGCCATCCTATACGGGGCTCTCGAAATAGGAACGGTACCTGGAATAAGATCAATGCTAAAATCTACCTCTCGAGCTGGGGGTAACCCTGGAATCTCGTCAGGAAATACATCTGCAAACTCCCGTACTACTGGCAAATCTGCCAATGCCGGGCTCGATTTCAGTAAATATACTGAATAAATAAAGAACCCTTCTGCTCCTTGCTGCAACAATCTACTCATAGTCAGAGCAGATACTAAGAGAATCCGAGATCTGGAACCCTTACCATAGAATTTCCACTCCTCTGTCATTTCAGGTCTGAATCTGACAATCTTGTGAAAACAGTCTACGATGGCTCTGTACTTAGACAACATGTCAATCCCAACAATACAATCAAAATCAGATAAACCAAGTACAACACATTCTAAATCGATCTCATGCCCTTCAAACTGTAGTACACAATGTCTAACTGAAGTCACAGATATCAGACCACTTCCCAACGGAGAAGAAATAGACACTACAGTAGACAATGACTCTACAGGCAATGCATGTGTCAATGCAAAACGTTCTGATATGAATGTATGTGATGCACCTGTATCTATCAATACATATGCAGGATAACCGCAAAGAAAACAGTTACCTGCAATCACATCGTCTGGTGCATCTTGGGCTTGCTCTTCCGTCAGTGCAAACACCCTAGCCTGCTGTCTAGGAGGTTGGCTCACTGTCTGGCCACCACTGGCTCTAGGCTGGGATTGTGCAGATGGTGGCTGGAATGAATGTACAGATGAAGCTTGTCTCTCAGGCTGAGTCACTGATGCTGATGACCCTGCACTCTGGGATCGCTGTGCACCTCTCTGGGGACAGACTCTGGCGAAGTGTCCCTGCTGCCTGCATATGTTACATCTGCCCATCACTCCCTGACACTGCTCTGTGGCATGTCGGCCTCCACAAGTAGTACAATATACACCTGTCACATCTGTACTCTGGCCAGGACCTCTCTGTCGTGACCCACTGGAGCTCGACGAACTGCTCCCTGACTTCTTAAACTGTCTGCCCTTAGCTTTCAAAGAATCTTTCTTCCCACTACTACTGATTCCACTATCAAATCGAGGAGGATGTGGTGGAAACTGTGTGGCGAACGGTGGCGGTCTTTGACCCTGAACACTATAGGAAGCTCCTCGCTGCCTAATCAAGCCAGCCTCTGCTCCCTTCGCTCAATTCAGCGCCTCAAAAAAAGTGTTGGGTCGCCCCGTCTTCACTAGGGTAAAGATGTCCGGATTCAAGTCATTTAATAAACTGATCGGCCACTGCCTCATCATTCCCTGCTACGTGAGGTGCAAATCGAAGTAAGGACGAGAATTTGGCAACATACTCCTCTATGTTCCACTGGCCCTGTCTCAAGTTGGCGAACTCGGCCCCTTTGTATTTTCGGTATGACACTGGAAAGAAACGTTGATAAAATTCATCTTTAAAGACTTTCCAATTAATATCAATACCTCGATGTTCTAAGGCTCGTTTTGCTGTTAGCCACCAACTCTTGGCCACTTCTTGCAATTGATGTCCAATCAGCTTTACTCTACGTTCATCTGTATAGGCAAGTGATTCAAATAACATTTCTATATCATCCAACCGGCTTTCGCACTCCACTGCATTTTCTGTGCCCTTCAAGGTAGGTGGATGGAATGATTGAAATCTCTTCAACAAAGTCTCCATCGGTGTCGCAGTAACATCCATCTGAGTACCTGACGTACTACCTTGTTCTAGCACTTGTCTTGCAGCTGGTTGCGGTATCCTTCTAGGCGGCATATCTGATTATCAAACAGATTAGGATACAATCTATACAATCTGTCTCAGCCCTCCTCTGATCATATACCTCTGATCCAGAATCGGTTCTGATTCAGTCTTTACAAGCATATGCTGTAAATCAACTCAGATACAATACAACATATAATAGGGAAAGCATTAAATCATGCTAGCACATCAAAAGCAAGGAAGAAGACCCGATCTACCCCGCTCATTCTATTCTATCTCAGTCTACAGAACCTACTGCTCTGATACCACCTGTTGTGGGGCCCCGGGCTCTAACTCAATTCTTTTTGGGATTAATTGGATCTTTATTCAATATGTGGGTCAAATTTTCGCTTTTTAACATTTATTCAAATGTAAACACTAAACATATTATCTTTCTTTATTCAATTACAACACATAATATACATGTCATGTCTTATTCATATTCTACAAACCAGTAATTAAATACAGTCCAAATCAAAAGTACAACTACTAGTTCATCTACTGCGCCCGTGATCACCACGCTATGTCCATCTCTCATCTCTGTCGTGACCCTGATCCTGCCCCACCTGTTGTTATGCACACATAGAGACGTAACAACAGTCGGAAACTCCGGTGAGAACAAATTCCAGTATAAAACATGTATACATGCTGATACGAAATCATAAATCATGCATGAAAGCAATAACAATGGCTCCATAGTCTATGAAACCGATCTATCTAAACATGCAATTCAAATCAAATCATATCTTGACTCGAATCGACTATACTCTAGGGATCCCGGTGTGAATAAGACGTCATTGTCTGTCACCTACCCTCCCAATCGGGGTAACTGTACGTCTTATTCCTAGACTTCGGTCAAGTCTGTATCGAATGTCTGCAATCGGAGTGAATCTGATCCGAAGCGTCGATACCACCGAACATCTAGTTTGGCAAGTCTGCCAATGACTCTCCTATCTCAAAGGCTTGAATATAAATCTATAAACAAGACATCATCATATCAAAAGATTTGAATATAAATCTATAAACAAATCACAATCATATCAAAAGATAAACAATAATTCTAGTATGTGATTTTGTTGGGAAACTCAAATTGAATCTCATTTGAGTTGTGTCTTCCCCAAACAAAACATGCATTATACCTTTCGTCGCACAATCTTTGTCGATATCGAAGTCTCGATGTCCAAGTCGCCAATACAAATCTAAAATGGCATCATCAATGTACATTCTATCAAGCTCTAGTATACCTCAATACACATAGGATTCAATATTTCATTTCAATGCAATTTCGATGGCATAACGGCGGATTCTCGATATACCGATCAACTCTTTTAACAGTAATCAATAACCATAATCCAAAATCTTCATGAATCACATGTACTATTCTAAAATCTGCACCATCTCAATTCCATACATGCTGGAAATTCATAACAATCACATATAATATTATTTCTTCTATCTCTTTTTCCACTATATGTTCACAACAATCATAAGAACACAAATAGAAACCAAATCTGATTTCCTTTAACAGCTCAACTTCAAAACATGCTGAACTTAATAAAACATATACCCTTTTGAAGCCCTTGATGCAAGGAGCAAGAATCTCCACTTGGTTCACAATTTGGACATGTAATTCTTTTACAATTCAAAATTTCCCACAAAGAAAGCTTGAAGGAACTCTCTCTTGTTCTTATCCTCGGCTGCTGAAGTGAAGGGAGAATGACTCCTACTTGAATTATATATATATACCATGCCATGTGTCAATTTAAGAAACAAAGGTGGATTTCTCGCAAGGTAAATCTGAAACTCCTCTTACTCGTTTTAGAGATACTAGATGTTTTAGGTGTCAAGGGTTAGGACATATTGCTAGTGAGTGCCCTAATAAAAGAGTGATGATTTTGAATGAATATGGTGAGTATGAGTCTCAAAGTGAGGGGGAAGACGATGATGATGAGATGCTTGCGTTAAAGGATCTCGATGAGGGATATGAGGCGGTTGTAGGTGAAGCACTAGTGACTAGGCGTATCATGAGTGCCCAAGTCAAGGAGGAGGAGATTAACCAAAGGGAAAACTTGTTCCATACTAGGTGTTTTGTAAATCAAAAGGTTTGCAATTTAATCATAGATGGGGGAGTTGTACCAATGTGGCTAGTAGTGAGATGGTGGAAAAATTGGGTTTACCTACATTAAAGCATCCGCAACCATATAGGCTTCAATGGTTGAACGATTGTGCGGAGGTGAAGGTGAACAAACAAGTGTTGGTGTCTTTTTCTATTGGGAAGTACAGATGAGGTTTTGTGTGATGTTGTACCCATGCATGCATGTCATATCTTGTTGGGTAGACCTTGGCAATATGATAGGCAGGTGACACATGATAGGTACAAGAATAGGTATTCATTTATGATGAAGAAAGATCTCATTGTTTTACTTCCATTGTCCCCAAAGCAAGTGTTGGAGGACCATTTGAAAAAAAAGAAGAGAGATGAGGCCGAAAAAAAGAGTGAACTAAAAAGTGAGATGGCCTTTGAAAACAGAAATGAGATGGCTGAAAAAAGAGTGATGAAAAGAGTGAGATAGCCATACAAAAGAAAAATGAGAGGGAAGAAAAAGAGAGGAAAGAAAATGAGAGGAAAGAGGCCAAAAAGAAATCATATATGGCCCAAAAAAGTGAGTTGAAACACTTGTTGCACACACATGAACCACTTGTGTTGATTCTTTATAAAGAGATCCTCTTTAACACAAGTGATATAGCTGGTTCCCTTCCGAGCATTGTTATTTCACTATTGCAGGAATTTGATGATATATTTCCGGAGGAGCCACCTCAAGGACTACCGCCTTTGAGGGGGATTGAACACCAAATTGATTTGGTGCCCGGGAGTGCATTGCCAAATCGTCCCAGCTTATAGGAGCAATCCGGAAGAGACGAAGGAGCTTCAACGGCAGGTAAGTGAGTTATTAGATAGGGGTTTTGTGCGTGAGTCCATGTCACCTTGTGCGGTACCTGTTTTATTAGTTCCTAAGAAAGAAGGCTCATGGCGTATGTGTGTAGATTGTATGGCAATCAATAACATAACCATTAAGTATAGGCATCCAATACCTAGGCTAGATGATATGTTAGATGAATTGCATGGTTCTTGTATCTTTAGCAAAATTGATTTGAAGAGTGGTTATCACCAAATTAGGATGAGAGAAGGTGATGAGTGGAAAACGGCTTTTAAAACCAAGTATGGGTTATATGAGTGGATGGTCATGCCTTTTGGCTTGACTAACGCTCCTAGCACTTTTATGAGGTTAATGAATCATGTCTTGCGTGCATACATAGGAAAATTTGTTGTTGTTTACTTTGATGATATCCTAGTATATAGCAAAGACTTGGATGAGCATGTTAATCACTTGAGACTTGTGTTAATCACACTAAGGGCTGAAAATCTATATGCTAACTTACAGAAATGTGATTTTTGTACAAGCAAACTTGTCTTTCTTGGTTTTGTGGTAAGCTCACGGGGGATACAAGTGGATGAAGACAAGGTAAGTGCTATTCGAGATTGGCCATCACCTACTACTGTTGGTCAAGTCCGAAGTTTTCATGGACTTGCAAGCTTCTATAGGAGGTTTTTAAAGGATTTTAGCACACTTGCAGCACCGATGACGGCGGTAATTAAGAAGAACGTTCCATTCTATTGGGGCGAAGAGCAAGAGAAGTCTTTTAATCTTATTAAGCACAAATTGATTAATGCTCCTTTACTTGTTTTACCTGATTTTTCTAACACTTTTGAAATTGAATGTGATGCGTCAGGTGTAGGTATTGGCGGAGTTTTGATGCAAGGGGGACGGCCAGTGGCGTATTTTAGCGAAAAGCTCAATGGAGCAGCCTTGAACTACCCCACGTATGATAAGGAGTTCTACGCACTTGTGAGGACTCTAGAGACGTGGCAGCACTACTTGAGGCCTAAGGAGTTTGTGATTCACACGGATCATGAGTCTCTTAAGCAGCTTAAGGGGCAGCAGAAGTTGAACAAGCGGCACGCCAAGTGGGTGGCATTCATTGAAACATTTCCTTACATCATCAAGTACAAGCAAGGTAAGGAAAATGTAGTAGCCGACGCACTATCACGGAGTTATGTACTAATCTCTACTTTGGAGTCTAAAGTTTTGGGATTTGAGCATGTGAAGGAATTATATGTGTTAGATGAGGATTTTAAGAATGAATTTGAAATATGTATGCATGGTCCACATGACAAGTTTTATTTGCATCATGGTTTCTTGTTTAAGGAAGATAGGTTGTGCATCCCTAGATCATCTATTCGAGAATTACTTGTTAGAGAAGCGCATGGGGGTGGCCTAATGGGACATTTTGGTGTGGCTAAAACTTTAAGTGCATTGCATGAACATTTCTATTGGCCACACATGAAACGTGACGTTGAGCGTGTTTGTGATAAGTGTATTACTTGTAGGCAAGCTAAATCTAAAACACAACCACATGGCTTGTATACACCACTTCCCGTCCCTAGTAAACCTTGGGTTGATATTTCTATGGACTTTGTTTTGGGGTTGCCTAGGACAAAGAAGGGGAGGGATTCTATATTTGTTGTTGTGGATAGGTTTTCTAAGATGGCACATTTTATTGCTTGTCACAAAACTGATGATGCATCTCACATTGCGGACCTATTCTTTAGAGAAGTCGTTAGGTTACATGGCATGCCTAGGACTATTGTTTCTGATCGCGATGTTAAATTCTTGAGTTACTTTTGGAAGACGTTATGGGCTAAACTTGGCACAAAATTGTTGTTTTCTACTACATGTCATACTCAAACGGATGGACAAACTGAAGTTGTCAATAGAACTTTAGGAACACTTTTGCGTGCTATTCTTAAAAAGAACTTAAAGAATTGGGAAGATTGTTTACCATTTGTTGAGTTTGCGTATAATCGTTGCATGCATTCAACTACGAATTATTCGCCATTTCAGATTGTTTATGGTTTTAATCCTTTGACTCCGTTGGATTTGATGTCTTTACCTGTGAGTGAAAAGTTAAACATGGATGGCAAAAAGAAAGCTGAATTTGTTAGGGGTTTGCATGAAAAGGTCAAGGCCAATATTGAAAAGAAGAATGAGCAAAATGCCAAGCAAGCCAACAAGGGAAAGAAGAAAGTGATATTTGAGAAGGGAGATTGGGTGTGGTTACACTTGAGGAAGGAGAGGTTCCCCGAGAAGAGACGTTCAAAGCTATTACCTAGGGGCGATGGACCATTTCAAGTCCTTGAAAGGATCAATGACAATGCCTACAAACTCGATCTACCAGGTGAGTATAACGTGAGTTCTACTTTTAATGTTAGTGACTTGTCGTTGTTTGATGTAGGTGACGAGCTGGATTTGAGGACAAATCCTTTTCAAGAAGTGGAGGATGATGCGAGCACGGATGGTCAGGCGCCAAGGAAAGCATGGGACCCTTTGGAGTTGCCGGAGGGCCCAATCACGAGGGGACGATTGAAGAAGTTCAAGGAAGCGTTGCACGGACTTATGAGCAATGAAGAAAGACTTACAAGCAAGGAGCAGAGTGCTGAAGGGTTTGTGGTGCATGGGATTGAGTTCGGAAGGCATAGGAACACCATTCAAGTGATGAACGAAGAAAAGTGGCAGAATGCTTCGCGCCCGAGCGCCAGATGGACTATCCAAGACGTGATTTCCAGAACACCCGGCGCCCGAGCGGCAACATTCTACCGCCCGAGCGCGAATAGTGCAGAGCTCTTGGCGCTCGAGCGGTAATATTCTATCGCCCGAGCGCGAACCAGTTCCGGAAAAATCCTAGTTTCCTAGTTAGAGTTTTGATTATTTTGGTAACTAGATTTGCAATCTTTTTCTAATATGTAGACATATTTGCACGAAATTTTGAACATTATTCAGATTCATTATTGATATTTTATCAAAGTTTAGAGTTTTCTCTCAAACTTTTCAAAGCTTCGCTTTGTTATTCAAAAATCAAACTTATCAAAGATTTTAACTTTGTGGCGTTTGTCGATCGTGCTTGTGCGGATTGTCGTCGACTTGTTCTTCGAAGGTTCGTTATAATTTCGGTTGTTTATCTCGTGATTATTTGTTGCTAGACTTTTCATAGTTTAGAGGTGAAAATCACAACACACACACTTGATTCAAAAGATCGGAACAACAACGATTCTTTGTTCGTTATTGAATTGAGGGCGCGATTTGATTTTAATCGTGTTTGCTATTCGTCGTACAAAGATTCACATCACGAGCATTGCTATTTCTCATTTGCAGGGTTATGATGAAGTTGTGATGTGGGGACCCGGACGCTAATCATCTTCTTAATCATCTTTGGGATTTAATTATCAATTAAGATAAACAGGGTCTAAAAATTTTTCTTTTTAAAATATAAGTGAAAAACGTAATGGAATTTAACTAATATACATCTTCATTATAAAAGTACAATAATGTACAACAATTTTTCAAACTAGTCTAAGGTTCAACTACTAATTTCCAGTATTAAACCACCAAGTCTACATCCAAGTCCGGAATCGCCACTCTAATCTCGATCTCTCATCATCCTCTTGACCCTGATCCTACCCCACCTGTTGTCATGCACACATACAAACAAGACAACAGCCGGATACTCCGGTGAGAATAAATCCCAGTATAAATAATGTATACATGCAGTTAACTGAATTAACATAAAAGCATGAATTATATCTTATCACATGTAGCATAATCAAACAACATGTATCCATACCAGTCTGTAAATAAAACATGAATCGTAATCTACGAAACATAAATCAATACGGATCTGTAAATCAAATTCTAGTCTCAATATCTAAAACTCAACTCATCTCTCATTCTAATCTAGGGATCCCGGTGAATAAGAACGTAACAAGTCTCTCACCTACTACTACCAGTCGCAGTGGCGGTACGTTCTTATTTCTGGACTTTGGTCTAATCTATATCGAATAGAATGCTATCTGTATCTGAAGCATAAGGATATACCAAACGTCCAGTGCCTTGGCGTATCTACCAAGACTAAGCCTATTCTGACAATGTGCAATGGGTCAGTGACAAGTCTGTCAAAATCTAACCCCTCTGTCAGTGACTCTTACTTAATAGCTCTCTGCTTTCTACTTCTAATTCAATAGAATAAACATACTCATTAAAACACAAAGGTATAAAAACAATACCATACAAGTATGTGATTTAGGGAAACTCGAGTTAAATCTAACTCAAGTCGATCTCCCAATTAACATCCATTTATACCTTTCTCTTCTCAGGTCTGATGAAGATGAAGTCTTATATTCCAATCTGTCCATATCCAAATCTGATAATGACGATCATATAAATACCATATCAGTATATAACTCAATTCAAGACATGTTCTGATCAATACTCAAATCAGTATATAATCTGATCCATATCTGAACAAGGTACAATCTAATTCATATCAATGATATCACGATACAATCGAAATCATTACTGAATCTGATCAATATCAATCTACTGATGTTTCGACGGCATAATAATACAGTCACGATAACCCCGTCTATCTCAACATCACAGATATAATACCAGAATTCATAACCAATATCAGTACAACTCAAAATCTGAATAATAACACAACTCTGATATAGAATCTCAACTAAATCAACTCTGAAATTCATAACAATTTCATAAACAGTCTATTCTTTAATCTGGCTTCAGTTATACAATGTCTACTGTAGCAGAAACATCATATCTGATTCATATTCAATTCTGACAATATCATAAATTCAAATCATGTCTAAACGTAACGAAACTTACGTCCAGTTGTAGCCTGCGTCGATAGGAACACAGTACTGAAGTCGGATTCAAAAACAGACGGACGGATTTCTCATAAAAGGCGTAAGGTTTTTCTCTCAAAAGCTTTGCCCCTTTTTCTGAATTTTGATAAGAAGCGTGCAATTCTTATATATATACTACATGCAACACCAGGAAATGTGGCTTATTTTTCATGTTGCACGTCGCACCGCGGGTGCGCTCACTTTTGCGCCGCGGGTGCGCTCCATGTATTGATATGCATCAACTTTCCCCGAAGCTTGGACCGCGGGTGCGCTCTGTCTTTTAACGCTGGTGCGCTGACCCTACTGGTACAACAACGCGGGTGCGGTCTGTCTAGCACCGCGGGTGCGGTGTCACTTCCGTAATTAATCTCCAACTCTCTGTCCCTCAACCGCGGGTGCGGTCTTGTTCATAGCGCGGGTGCGGTCTAGACTTTATGCAACACTTCATAATCTCATTTAGTGCTTCTCATTACATGTCATGCATACTCATATCTTCCGAATATCACATCAATGAAGAATAATAAATCTCGAGCCTTACATGTGATGAGGAGACGAGCAAATGTGGAAGGTGTAAAAATGCAATGGGATGATCCATTTGGCGTTGAGAGCAATCACCGTGAGGTAAGCATAGTTGCCAACGCAACAAGCATGAGGTATGATTTTAGTCATTATCTCAGTTCATTGTTGTGTTGTGCTCAAGAATTTGGGGTGAGTGTTGAAAGTGTGATGTCCAAATGGTATAACGATGAGATTACGATTTTGTCAGGGAGTCACAACGTTGAGGATGGTGATATAATGCATGAATTAAATTCAAATGTTAGTTATTTTGAGTGTTCAAAGATTGTCAAATTGATGAGGTTTTGGCATGTCAATGACTTAAGTGCATTAGAATTAAATTCTTGTGTTATGTTAAATGATTACATGGATAGTACATCTGATGTGTTCTATGTGCATGATTCGTATTTGTTTGATGATGGCATTGGAAAAAGCATGAATGAATATAAGAATTTTTATGTGCATAGTGAATACAATTTTATAGAGAATAAATTCTTCATTCAATTTTCGTTGCATGAGTTACTTGCTAAGGAGGCATATAGTGGTGTTTTTACCTTTGATAAAATGAATGATTTTATGTGTTGGTTGCACATGAAACGACATATTGAGTGTGATTGGGGTACATGCATTGCATACAGGAGAATGACATGTCGAGTGTATTCATATGTCAGGCATCAGTTATATCTTATTCCTAGTGAACTATGGTCGTACACGTGTGTGTATATTATTTTGGTGTTGACTAGGTCTAAGAAGGGGAGAAATCTGATTTTTGTGATACTTAATGATATCTTGTTGTTATTATTTGGTATCATTTGTTACTTGATATGTGGAAAAGTTGATGAGTTTATAGGAAAGACAATGGTGATGTTGGAAAGTCCAGTGTTGATGGAGCGAGCAAGCGATAGCACCTACAAACTTGAGTTTAAAGGTAAGCATATTAGTAATACAATTCTTGTTATTACTAATTTGCTTCGTTTTTGTGTAGGTATCAAAGATTTGAGGACAAATCCTTTTCAAGAAGGGGAGGATGATACGATCATGGTAGCGTTGCAGGGACTTATGATCAATCAAGGAGGGCTCACGGGCAAGGAGCAAAGTGCCGAAAGGGTCGTGATGCATGGGAGCACGTTGGGAAGCCAAAGGATTATCATTCAAGCATTGTTAGAGACGGCCGAGACTACACGTACGGACCTGGACACGGGGTCCTGTGTCCTTTACAGCCGAGGATGAAGAATTCCAGAGTCTACACGGACCCGAGCACGGACCTGTACACGGGGTCCGTGTCTATTGTTTTCCCGGAGAGTAATTTTGCCGAGCATACACGGACCCTTACCCGGAGGCCTACACGGGGTCCGTGTCCTATACGTGTTTGCGAGAATTTGTTCCTAAATTAAGTTTTAATTATTTTGGCAACTAGATTTCATAGCTTTTGATTAGGTATCAATATATAGACGAAAACCTATCATTGTAAACAACTTTTGAGTCATTAATTGAGTTTTATATAAAAATTTCTTTGAGAATTCTCTCAAAAACTAAGCTTAAGTTTCGTTATAACTTTTGCGTTTTATCAAATCAAACTTATCAAAAGATTTATCTTTTGTGGCGTTTGTCAATCGAATATCACGAGGGTTGCCAAGGACGGGTTCTTTGGAGGTTCTCTTGAACGAGATTGTTTCTATCATTGATTAATTGTTGCTAGACCGCGTGATCTAGAGGCGATTGTCACATCTATCAATTACTTGTTATAAAGATCGGGACAAATCAAAGATCTCGTGGGCGGGATCGCATCACTTCCGAACTCAATTCCATGCACCACAAACACTTCAGCACTCTGCTCCTTGCTTGTAAGTCCTTCTTCATTGCTCATAAGTCCGTGCAACGCTTCCTTGAACTTTTTCAATCGTCCCCTCGTGATTGGTCCCTCCGACAACTCCAAAAGGTTCCATGCTTTCCTTGGCGCCTGACCATCCGTGCTCGCATCAGCAATCAATAATATAACCATCAAGTATAGGCATCCCATACCTAGACTAGATGATATGTTAGATTAGTTGCATGGTGAATGTATGTTTAGTAAGATTGATTTAAAAAGTGGTTATCACCAAATTAGAATGAGGGAAGGTTGAAACGTCTACTCGTTTTAACATGCGGAAATATTTTTTTTTTTAAAGCTCGCAATTACAAAGTAACATTTTAAATAATCGTATTTATTTGCCAACTAGAATAACGCAATTTAAAAATAACTAACGACATCCAAAATGAACGTAAACGTAAACGTGAACGTGTAAAAATCGTAATATCATCAATATATAAAAATGTGCAACTCCTCTCAAAACACGTGAATCAATCTGCGGAAAAATAATGGTCCTTGGGTCGTGTCACCGCACATTCCGTCTGCCTACTCAGTCTTCGGCACCTCCGGGCCCCTGATCAAAATGTTCACTGCATCACACACGCCTAGTGAGTCTAAAGACTCAACACACCTGTACCAGTAATAACAAGTACATATACGTAGCACACAGCAGTGAAAAATGGCATAATCAACATACATTTCATGAGCTTAAAAACTTGAACATATGCGTGTCGTGTAAAATCGTAACGTGTCAAAATATGTCTCATCATGTTATCATATCGTATGCGTAACTGTGACCTGTCAAAACATGATAATATCATGTATCATCATATACGTGTTAAAATCTTAATTTGAATTCCGTTCATTAGCTGTGACTTTCGTATCATCATGTCATCATGTCAGTCGATGGATCCATCTACGTGTAACCGCGGTACCCGGCGGCGAGGGTCATCAGCGACGGCATTACCCGCCCACTGAGCCGGGCCTATCATATCATGTCAATAGAAATACGATCGTCGGGCTCTCTCTGGGACCTTCTCCCGTAAACGGGCTCCCTCTGGGGCCTTTTTCCTCACAATATCTCCAATCATATCATCGTGTTAGTCACAACTAAATCACTTCCTTCAAAACGTGTCATCATATTCATCACTTAATAAAAGCATGCATATACGTAATTTTTCCTTTAAACCAAGCCATGCATCGTATTTATCGTAATTGCGTAAAAATCATGAACATGATGCATAAACAGTTGAAATATCATGAATTTGTGCTCAGGGCGCTGCCAGGACCAAAATCTCACCCCAGGTGCAAAATGACCATTTTGTCCCTGGAAACCCAAAAATTACCCGTTCATCCCTGGACCTCTAAAATTTACCCGAAGATTACCAAACTCTTTAAAATGTCCCAAACCATTTTCAAAAGCATTCCTAGACATAAATTCGAGCCCAAAACCAAACTTAACCGATTCGTTTTAAAACTTGGACCGGGGTCCCGGTTTTAATCCGAATCGAGTCGAAACACAACCCAATTTTTTTTTTCCAACTTGAACCATAATTTAAACAACTCCTACACCTATTACTACTTAAATTAAGTACTTTAAATCCATGAAGTTTCGGCCAGCACCTAATCTTCTCAAAACCTTCTCGGCCGCTCAATTATTTTCACACACATGGTTCCCCCTTTCTTAACCTTTCGGTCCCCTCTTAAGCCCCCACCTGTCCAGCTTTTAAGGCTCCTCATTAGGACTCTAATGACCCTTATAAACTAAGGCTAACCGATGCCTAAGATTGCTACACCGGACACGTGCAGAACCCACCTGAAACTAGCATCTCCATTCACGATTCACGCTAGACTACCAAGGATCGAGCTCTCCCTTCGACCAAACACTCATGGCTCATTCCTAGCATTTTACTAGACTCTACAAGGTCTGAAACCCATCTTGGTTCGAGTCCATGCATCGCAGCACCTCCGAACCTTTCGATCATGCCAAACCGAACAAAACCCAAGACATCACCTCTCGATCTCTCCTCCTACAGCAGCACTGCACCATTTTCACTCCAAGACTCCATCGTGACACTACCATCAGATCTTGAACAGCCCCAAGCCACAGCCCCTTGCAACTCAATTAAGAAAAACGTGAGCACAAATAAGAAGATAGCATGAACGTGTGAAAACCGAACCCATCTGTTACGTATAGGGCTGGATCGAAACATATCAGGCATAAACACATTCATCAGTATATAATACATGCAGAAAGAAATGATACAAAGCATGCCTTAATGAGAGGAAGAACCAAAAACGAAGCAAATGGAGACCCGGGTGAAATTTTATTGCAAGAACCAGCCAAACACCGAAAGCTTCCAGCTGCTGGGTGATGAAACCGAGGGATGGGAATCTGAAAGAGGTGGGTGTCGGCTGAGATGGGATTAGGTTTAGGGCAAATGGTGTTTAAGTGTTAATTAAATAGATAATGATAGGTTAATGGGCCACAATTGTATTTCAAAGGTTTATAAAAGAGTTTTAAGCCCAAGAAGTCCAAAAGTTGGTCCAATAATTCCAAACGCACTTCCGAAAAATATTTCATGTTGAAAAGATTTTGAAAATATTAGCCGAACCATTAAAAAATCCCCTGATTCGATAAAATTCGCGTACCGTTAAAAATAAAGTCCTGCGAGTAAGAATACCCGGTAAAATCCCATTATAGAAAAATACAATTAAAAACACCTCAAATAAATTAATAAAATTTAATCATTTTATAAAATAATTTTTTTCTGAAAATTCTCCGGTCTCTGTTCCTCGTTCGAGCGTGAAATGCATCTAGAAACCCTAATGTATGAAGTGATAAAATTCATGAAATAAATCCCTATCATGCAATAATTATGCATAAAATGCATGAATACAATTAAACACAAATTAATAAAATAAACATGCATTTTATGCTTTAAAAGAATTTAATAAAATACCAAAGAAATTTAATAATTTGCATGCATGTGGTTCACATGGACCTTCAGATTTTCGGGACGTGCATGCATGTGGTTCACATGGACCTTCAGATTTTCGGGACGTTACAATATACCCCCCTTAAATTTAATTTCGTCCCCGAAATTCGCTTATCCTAGATAATCAAAAAGTTTATACTTAGTTCTAGTTTCCCAATAGTCCACGTTTCCGCGGCGCTACTCTGGTAAAATAAGTGATAAGTTGTCCTTACGTTTTCTCAATCCTAATTAAATTTGCCTACCAAAATCCTCGTCTGCGAATCACAATTTAAAACGACCCATGGTAACATAGTTTCCTTTTTTCTATAACTTCAAATTTCAACTTTTCTTAAACTTCTCAATATTAGAAATGACAGTCCAAATTTTATTGCGTCGTACTTTCTTATACTATACCCAGAATGTTCATTGACCTATTATATTCCAATATTGAAATCTTAACATCATCATTTCTTAAATTTATTCAACTCAAGATATGTTCAAGCTTCAAATCCAAGTATTGGCATTCATGCACTTCGACTTAGGATATCTTAACACCAAAATTTACTGATCGACTTCTATTCTTGGTAATAAACTTAAAAGTTAGACCTTTTCTCAATCCCATAATAATATTAACCTAAGATCCTTGAATCGAATCTTTATCTTACGGCACCAAACTTACATAACTTAATTATTTACCGGCACATCCCAAATATTAAATTGTCGCAAATCTTAAATTCGAGTAACGTTAATCCATAAAATCCAAGATAGGCAATATCGATCTTCTACCTTAATAATAAAACAATTCTAGTATCAATTACACTCTTAAACTATTTCCTTCTCAATTACAATATAGTTGAGGCCAAGACTCTTAGAATTTCCTCCTTGAAACGAATGTTGCATTCTTACGTATTCTTAATGCTTAATTAATTCTAGCGTATAAAACTTAATAATTTATCCCATGGTAGCCTTAGACTAACTCTAATAAATCAACCTCGCTTATAATCCATAGAGTTCTAGAATTCCCATACAAGATTTTTAGATTTATAAGAATCTTAATACTCGTTCATTGGTAACTTATGTTGATCCCAATTCGTTTCTTTTGGTTTTTTTTTTTATTTCACCGAAAATTCCGTATGAACAAATATCCCATAAATTTGAAATTCAATCTTACCTAATCCAAATAGCTTTGGATAAAATAATTCCAATACACATATCCGCTTAGCCCCAAGTTTTTTAATGACTTTCAAAATTCCTCAAGACAATGTGTCTACTTCACCTCTTACATGCGTCTATCAAGTAACCTAACCATCCATCATACCCAATTTTCTAGAAAAATTTAATCCCAACACAGGTATAATTTTAACTCTTAGAATTATGATTAAAACTTATGCTACATCAAACTTACGTTCCCAAATATTCGCTAACCCAATGTCTACTCTTATAATTTAACCAACTGATCAGCTTTACATCAAATTGTCATCACTTTAAATTCTTAATTTGCCCTATACATTTCACTAACGCTTGAATTTTCGCGCCGAATATTGATCCATCCTACAATGTCCCTGTTTATCATTCATTATAATATTATAACCCAGATATCTAAACGTTCTATATTTCCTTCAAGCCTAAATCGCCGAAAATTCCTATCATTTAAACCATTCAATTCTCACTTACTGCTAAATAAGTTCCAAAATTTCTTAAAAATTGTAACATTAATTCTTACTTTCCTCGAATATTATCCAATTTGTCCTTAATCTCGAAAATTCCACAATTACCCATAAGTTCTTGGTGTTCCTAATTCTATTTTGTAGGTTTCTCGTATCATAAAGTTCAATAATTTTAAGCTTATTAAACCCAAAATCAATTCCCATAATCTTGAAAAATTACAGATTTAACCCAAGTGTTCCTCCAAGTTCGAATTTAGTCCTCAAAAATTTCGGAATTTGCAATTTGGCCCTTAAATTTCTCGAAAATTACCATTTTAGCCCTACAACCATACGAAATTTGCATTCATGGTCCCCAAAAAAATTTCGATTTTTGCCTCATTAAACCTTAAAATTCTCAAAACTCAGAATTTAATCCCAAAATTTGGCAAATTCGAAAATAGTCCCTTAAAATTTTATTATTGCACTTAGGTCCTCAAATTATTGCTTGTTACAATTAGGTCCTTAAAGTTCTTAATTCGTGCGATTCAATCCTTATATCCAACTAGGTAGAGCATGCACCCTAAATAAATTCTACGTTCTTATACTTCCAAAATCGTCGTAGTCTTCGGATCGCTATTCCTTACATGAAATCCAAAAAAATTAATTCTACTAGTAACCATGAACCATCAATTTTTTATTTTTTTTAGAAGACCTACATGCCCCAAAAGCATTTATAAACTTCAAGATTAACTTATGATCCAAAAATAGAACATCGGTACTACTAACCAAAAATCAATATAAACAATCATTATCAGCTTTTCTAATGCCCAATAGCAAAATTCTTATTCATGTCCAATTCCACACAAAGCCAGCATGCATGAAAATCATATAATTTCTCATTTCATATCTTAACATGCATAAAAAATTTTAAAACATCTAATCTCAAAACATAAAGACAGATAAACATGTACCGTAAAGCATATATCATGTAAATATGCATATGATAGCATTAAAAACGTTAAAACATTTAAATCATAAAAGCTTACAGACTTGAGGCTTGAAGGCTGAGCGGCAGAAGCTGGCGGTGGCACAATCCTATACAGGACTCTGGCTCTGATACCAACTGAAACGTCTACTCGTTTTAACATGCGGAAATATTTTTTTTTTAAAGCTCGCAATTACAAAGTAACATTTTAAATAATCGTATTTATTTGCCAACCAGAATAACGCAATTTAAAAATAACTAACGACATCCAAATTCAACGTAAACGTAAACGTGAACGTGTAAAAATCGTAATATCATCAATATATAAAAATGTGCAACTCCTCTCAAAACACGTGAATCAATCTGCGGAAAAATAATGATCCTCGGGTCGTGTCACCGCACATTTCGTCTGCCTACTCAGTCTTCGGCTTTTTCCCTCTGGGGCTTTTTTCCTCACGATATCTCCAATCATATCATCGTGTTAGTCACAACTAAATCACTTCCTTCAAAACGTGTCATCATATTCATCACTTAATAAAAGCATGCATATACGTAATTTTTCCTTTAAACCAAGCATGCATCGTATTTATCGTAATTGCGTAAAAATCATGAACATGATGCATAAACAGTTAAAATATCATGAATTTGTGCTCATGGCGCTGCCAGGACCAAAATCTCATCCCGGGGGCAAAATGACCATTTTGCCCCTGGAAACCCAAAAATGGTCATTTTGCCCCCGGAAACCCAAAAATTAACCGTTCATCCCTGTACCTCTAAAATTTACCCGAAGATTACCAAACTCTTTAAAATGTCCCAAAATATTTTCAAAAGCATTCCTAGACATAAATTCGAGCCCAAAACCAAACTTAACAGATTCGTTTTAAAACTTGGACCGAGGTCCCGGTTTTAATCCGAATCGAATCGAAACACAACCCAATTTTTTTTTCCAGCTTGAACCATAATTTAAACAACTCCTAGACCTATTACTACTTAAATTAAGTCCTTTAAATCCCTGAAGTTTCGGCCAGCACCTAATCTTCTCAAAACCTTCTCGGCCGCTCAATTATTTTCACACACAGGGTTCCCCCTTTCTTAACCTTTCGGTCCCCTCTTAAGCCCCCACCTGTCCAGCCTTTAAGGCACCTTATTAGGACTCTAATTACCCTTATAAACTAAGGCTAATAGATGCCTAAGATTGCTACACCAGACACGTGCAGAACCCACCCGAAACTAGCATCTCCATTCAAGATTCACGCTAGACTACCAAGGATCGAGCTCTCCCTTCGACCAAACACTCATGGCTCATTCCTTGCATTTTACTAGACTCTACAAGGTCTAAAACACATCTTGGTTCGAGTCCATGCATCGCAGCACCTCCGAACCTTTCGATCATGCCAAACCGAACAAAACCCAAGACATCACCTCTCGATCTCTCCTCCTACAGCAGCACTGCACCATTTTCACTCCAAGACTCCATCGTGACACTACCATCAGATCTTGAACAGCCCCAAGCCACAGCCCCTTGCAACTCAATTAAGAAAAACTGTTAGAGTAGATGCCCTGCAAGCCAACGGTAGGCTAGGGAATTTATTGACTCAAGTGAAATAAACAATCTTTATTTTAATATCATTTAACTTTTTTATGGTCTTGTTATACTTTATCTGTATACCCATGCAAACAGTATAGATAAAGTCCTTGATTATGCTTTAATACAAATGAATCGTAATTCGATGTTGAAACTCTGTAAACACTGCATATTCTAAATTCGTTCCTAGTCGATTCAGCCGCCTAAAACAGGGATAAAGGCCGCTTGAGCTCGAGACTGGCATCTGTGATGTTGTGTACTGCGTTTCTTGGTAAGGGCATAGAGATGTCCAAACATACAGATGGGTAGTCATATGATGATTATACCGAACAACCCTCCTTCGGACTTTCCAAGTGGTTATCATTCATCGAGAGGATAAGTCCGTGGTTATGATTGTACACCATTAGTCCTTACGACCCGGGACAACACTGAGGCTCTATATGCTAGGGCTGTGCTTTGACTCGTTTACCGGCTCCATGAGAGTCATCAGGTGGCGAGGTTGGGTATAGTTGCGACACATATAGGAGCCAGTGCTGTAGAACCCGTAAATCAGTAGACGTATAAGCCATGCATAATTCTAGATTTTTTTTAAATTTAATTGACTTCATTAGATGATTATTTTAAATGCATTTATTTGAAGTTAATTATTTATTATTTCAGTTCAGTAATATGATTTTTAGCATTTCAGTATTTTCAGTGAGGCCGGACCGGAGTTGGAGTTTTGAGATAGAATTTAAGATTCGAGAAATATTTCCAGAAGTTAATTTAGCTAGTAACTAAGTTCATTTAAGTTAGAAAGGGAGGTTTGAGGATTTAATTTAATTATTTGAGGTGATTAAGAAATGAAGTCATTTAAGTTATTAAATTAAGGGGTTAGCTCACTAAATTATTTAAAGGATTAGTAAGGCTTTCAAGGATTATTAGTTGACTAGATAATCAACATTTCTCTTTATTTTATCATGCATTTTTCGGCCACCCTTAGTGCTAGAAGATTCATTTTCCAACTCATCAACTTTGACCAATTCTTTGCATGTAATTAGTAGGATAATTCTAGGATTTTTGGGAGCACAATTTAATTAAATAAATGGACATATCCTAGTCTAGAATCAAGATAAATTTCGGCCACCATCTCCTAGAAGCATCCACCAACTCATTTGATATCAAACCATAATTCAAAATTCAAATTCAAAGGGAGTGGACTTGGTCTTGATCCTCCCTTATATCTTGCACCCACTTCCCTCACCCTCCTAACCATTTTTCCCCTCTCCTTTCTTTCGAAATCTGAGTGAAAATAAGACCCTTTTCAGAGGTAAAAATCGTGAGCCATAGCTAGGGAGAAAGGCAAGAAAATCGAGTTCAAGGAAGGTAGACAAGAAGCGCTCCACCTCCTCCGTGCCGCGTCGTCGTTGTTTCGTTCGTTTTCTTTCGAAACGAAACTAGGAATGTCTAGATTTCTTTCAAACCTCAATCAAGTCATATTATCATTTATTTTTCAGTACATGATCATGTTGTAGCAAGCAAAAATCGAGATCCATGTCAAAATATTTTGGAACACACATGCAGAATTTTCGACTTCCCTTGACAAGCTTCACGTTTTTCTGAGTTTTGATGGTTTCAGGTATTGGATCGACTCCAGGCTCCCAAGGCAGCTTGTATACATGTAGTAGGATACATTAGGACCATGTTGGTCCATTCAAACCAGCCCCATACTTGCTGGAAAACCGAAATGACAGCAAGTTCCCCATAAGTGCAGAAATGTGATTCGAAAATTCAGTTTGGATGTCAAGGAGGAAGGATCTGATCTTGGCTGCCCCAAGGGCCTTTAGCCATGGTTGGATCACTTTCCTAGCATGTCTAAGACGTGACTAAGTTGCCCTTTTGGTGGCTTGGTCCATGGCCCCTCGGTTTTTAATCAAAACGTGAAAACAGCCCCCTCCCCTCTCGGCCCCTTTGGTTTTGACAGCACATGTACTTCGAGTTGGTTGGCTTGGTGTGGATCTTGGTTGGCCTATGGCCCTTAGCCACGGTTCATATCATGCTCCTAGATGTCTAGATCGTGCCATGGTCAATCAAATGGCCACTGGAACGACGCAAGACATCGAACATAGCATAAACACTACACACGCACGCATGAGGGCCCTCGGTGAGAACTTTCGGGTGGTTGCTGGAATGAGGCAAATTGTGGCTGGCCTAGGGCCCTTAGCCATGGTTCAAATCATTCCTTGGGACGTTGTGGAGAGGCTTTGGTCGGTGGTTCAAGCCCCAATGGCCAAAAGTCTCGCAAACGACGCGATGCAAGCTAGGTCGCAGCTGCTGGAAATTACAGCAAGTTGCTGTGTCGGTTCAGAGGCTCGTTCGAGTTCTTGGTTGGCTTTTAGCCCATGGCCTTGGACTGGACAGTGCCTCATTGAGTTAGGAAGGTCATGTTTTTGACCGTTCGTCATTTGGATCATTTTTGAGGTCGTACGAGAATTTACGGTGCAATGTGCCAAATTGACTCTCGAAAGAGCATTTCGTGTTTTGGCCTCCATTCCACCTAGATTTCGACCCTATCATTTTAGGAACATTATTTTATGATTTTTCAGCGTATTTTAATCATGACTATACGTCAGTTCAGTGTCGGTTCAGGTTGGCTCGGAGTCATGATTAAATGCGAAGTCATTAGGCGTCATAGTCGCATCTTTTGAACGTAAATTGCATAGTTGGTCATGTTTAAACTATTGCATATTTTTCATGGCACAGTTAGGTTGCAGCGAGCCTGGGAACGAACCAATCCAATCAGTTGGTAAAATTACAGGAATTTTCATTACGCCAGTTAATTATTTTACGTGCATTAAACAGAAAATGATTATTTTTGAGATTTATGCGATATGGCTTGTGGTTCATTCACTATGTGGGAGTGTTATTTTTATACGGTCGCCAGTGACCGATCAGTTCAGTATGGTACCACCCGGTCACCAGTGACCGGCCAGCTCAGTTCAGTTTCAGCCTCCCCGGTAGCCAGTTACCGATCAGTTCAGCTTAGTGCAGTGGCCACAGGCGTAAAACATAATCTCAACAGAAAATTTTACCAATTATTTCAGTACAGGCTCCAAGGAGCAAATATTTTTACAGTGATTTCCAGTTCAGTTATGCACGTATTATAATTGCTCAGTACAGATTATTTTCAGTATGCCTCAGGATAGGATATTTTATCCCATGCATATTTTAAATTCAGATTTTTACTCGTTACCTGCGATTTATGCATGCTGAGTCTTTAGGCTCACTAGACTTGATTGTTGTAGGTACTGATGAGGCCAGGGCCGAGGGCGGGGACCAGTGAGCCAGCTTGGGTCGGCAGTAGTGGCACCCGAGGACCTCAGTGCAGCAGTTGTTATATTTTTTCGCAAACAATTTTTATCAGTTGATGGATATTTTTAAATTGTGATTTTTGGAAAACTTTATTTTCTTCCGCTGCAATTATTTTGAAATATTGAACTTGTTTCACCAGTGATTTTATGAGCGAGGCCATTAAGTTCTTTTTTAAAAAAAAAAAAAAAATTTTTTTAATTTTCCGCAAATTTTCAAGCAAGTAGTTCGAGGGCCTTTGCAAGTGCATTGTAGTCGGGGATTCACCGCTCACCTGCAGGTGTGGATATCCTATGTGATCTAATGAAATAATAGTGCATGGAATCTCTGGCCAGAGTATGAGATGTACGTTGGAGAAGGAGTTCTCCAATAGTACACGCGATGCCACTATTATAGTTATCACATAGTTATCGAAATAATATGCAACCCTCGATGAACCAATGGTTGCAGATTCGATCGGGATATTTGAGATGAAGGGACCGTATTGTACGTTAATCATAATCGACTGGTTCTTGCAGGCACTATCAGTGATACCTAGGGGATCATGGGGCGATGCTACTAGACGCTCTTACCATGATCCGATGGGTGCAATCAGAAATGAGTTCTGACATTCTTGATCAAGGTGTTGATGAAAAGAATGGGGCTAACTAGGGTAAGCCCGAATAAAGGATTATGTCCTGAATCACAAAGAGTTGTGAACCCACGGCTAGCTGTATCCCTGAACCATTGAGGGTCACACAAGCACTGGATTATTTGTTCCCGTTGAGAGAATAAATTCAAGAAGTTGAATTTATATTATATAGTAAATTCAAGGAGTTGAATTTATATTATATAGTAAATTCAAGGAGTTGAATTTATGATAATTAAATTTTGAGAGAATAAATTCAAGGAGTTGAATTTATAAAATTTGAGAATTTAATTTATTAAACTCAAATGTTGGGTTTATTAAATATTAAATTTTGGAGGTGATAAAAATTCAAGGAGTTGAATTTATAATTTAAATAATAAATTCAAATGTTGAATTTATAATGTATTTAATTTATTAAGCTCAAAAGTTGAGTTGATTAATTAATAAATTAAATATGGTGGATAATATGTTTAATGGGCTTGTAGGGGTACAAGTCCAACATATTAAATAATTAAAGTTTTAATGGGCTTTGATTAAATTAATTAAACTAGTTAGACTAGATCAATTAATTAAATCAAACCCATTAATGTTAATTATGCAATTAGGGTATGGATTTACTATAAATAATGTATCCAAGTCAAAAACCTAGCCACACCACCAAAAAGGTTTCGAGACACCCACCTCCAAAAGAAAAAAATTCAGCCACTTCCTCTTGAAAGAAAAATTTTGAGCCGTCTCTCTTAATTTTCTCTCCTACGCAAAATCTCTTTCATATTCTCTACTGCAATTTGAAAGAGGAACATATTATTCAGTCGTGGACCTGATTAGACGTAACAAAAGAAGTCTTTTGAAGAAAGTTCGTAGGGATTCATCAAGAGCTAATCCGTTTATATCGGATTAGTTGGAGCCAAGTGATTTAATTCACAAATGTATAATTTCTAAACATCCTATGAATGTTTATTGTTAAAATCATACGAGCGCCCAAACAAATCATATTTTGATTGTCAAAATAAATAAAATTTTAAAACTTCCGCTGCGTTTGGGCGTGTAGAAAACCGAGATCCAACAGTGGTATCAGAGCCAAGGTTTTTCTAAATCGTATGGTTTTGATATTGAATAATTTATTTCTAACCACACAAGAAAATTTTTCAGAAAATTTAGCACCACGAAAATTTATTTTTTCCAGGTTTTCGAAATAAAAAAAAAATTAAATCTGCCCGGAACTGTTCCGGGCAGTCCGTGCGCGCAGGGCCGCGCACGGCAGCGCGCAGCGGGCGCGCAGGCGCCGGACGCCTGCGCGCACCGCGCTAGCGCAGGCGCCGGACGCCTGCGCGCGTTCTGCGCGCACAGGGCCGCTGCCGCTGCCCGAAACGTTCGGGCAGCGGGAAGGCAGTGGGCGGGCGGCTGCCCGGGAGCGTCTCGGGAAGCGCTGAATAATGGGCTTGAATTGTTTGGGCCTAGGGTGCGATTTTCTGATTTTTCAAATTTTTGGGTAAAATTGATATTTTTGAAAATTGGTTCAATTTTTATTTTGGAAATTAATTTTTGGAAAATTAATAATTTTCTTGTGAAATAAATAATTAGAATATGATTTTAATTATATATGGTAAAATGAGTTTTTACAAGAAATCAATTATTATTGATTTAATTAGAAATTAAATAAATGAGTTTATTTAATTTATTAAATCTTTTAATAATTGTGGTGGTTAGTGATAAAATTATTAGATATATGATTTATCAATTAATTAAATTGTTTAATTAAATTGATGTTAATATTTGATATTAAATGCATGAAGGATGATCGAGAACCTTGACCAATTTGTTAGGTGTGTGTTAGGATATTTTACTGTTTTATTCGTTTTTAATATTTGATATTATTAAAGTGGGCCTGGTTTATGGCCCGTTCCCACCCCATGAGATGTATCCCTTATGTGCCATGGCTATTTAAATGTAATTATTAGAAATAGTGGGAGATCAAGACTGGATGATGGTGGGCCCGATGATCAAGATGAAGACATGTAAAATATTGGAAGCTCTTGTAATAATTGCATTCGCATCCCTGCATTCACCTAGGTTGGACCTGGATCCATGTATGGCTCACATGGATCTAATAGTTTGGCGATAGATCATCCTTATTTATTGTTGAATGTCATATTATGATATATATGCGATATATAGTAGTATGCATGTATGTATATTATTAGATAATATAGTTGCATGAATCCGGCAAACATACAAACTCGTGGCACGTGATTTTTAAATTAAAATGATGAGATAATTTTAAAATTAAAATTCCTCATTTTGAATATGATTCAAAATTTATATCAAATCGAAAAAGTAAAAATTAAAAGAGTTTAATTTTTCCTTGCCTTCCATCAACCGTGGTTGCATGTTGATCGCTACCCGCGGACAGTGTCTGGCTCATATTATTGGGGAGGCCTGTACGCCGGAAAGCTGTGACTTCCATCGGACATATGATGTGAATTGAGCGGAACTCCCATGACTTCGGCTCATATTATTGGGGGAACTCATGGCGACCGTCTACTACAATTCAATATTGATGGGTTGGTTTGACACGCGAAAATAAACGACATCATATTATTGGGTCCTTATTAAACGTGAGGAAAAACACGCGGAGGTTGCATAGGGATGCAATTGGACTCTATCTTTTAGAAATTATAATTGGCTGATATTATTCGGGATTATAATTGGCTAATTGGACTCTACGTGCCTACTAAGGAAATACGATTTCCCTTTTTCATCAGAGGGTGGTGGAAATGTCAAAATATTGGGAGGGAGATTTATAAAAAAAAATCCATATTTTATATCTTAAAATTATTTTAAAATAATCAGCAACAATTATTCTGTTTCCACATCAGTATATTTTTCGATTTCGTCACATAATCCTATTTTGTTATTAACAAGCTAATCGAATCTAATTTTCAAGACTGGTTGGGAAAATTGTTCTGAATTCAGAGAAAATGACATACACACTAATGTTAGTCCTGTTGAACTGACAAAGCATACAAGATAGTAGGACCATAGTATGCAAGCTAAAGTGTGATGTGCTCGCTTTTACGTCAAATGAACTGTAGGGACAGTTTGAGGAAATTTGAATGCTGCTGACATTCGAATGCACGTGCAAGAGTTGCAAGGTGCATGAAACTATGCACACCACTTTCAAGGAGCTCATGACTACACGCATGCAAGACAGGGCTTTGGCCCATGAGCATGGTGTACGTATGACTGGGCTTATTAAGAATGTGATGGGCCTGGAATATCTGATTCCTAATGAGTTACTAGATAACATCAATTTGTTGTCTTTCTCATCCTCATTTGACGGGGTTATGGTGAACTTCAATTTGAATAAGATAGATGATAGCCTTGAAGAGCTAGTCAATACGCTTATAACTTATGAGATCACCATAAAACAGGGAATTATTATTTTTCTTATGGCCCTCTCGTCAGACGAAAATGGCCTACAAGGTAAGGGAAAGAAACGTTCTGCCCCTCACAAGAAAAACAATCCCAATAAGAAGCAAACTCTGAAAGACACTTAAAAGGCCTACAAAGCCCGATAAGTTAGAACATATTTATTTCATTGCAAGAAGTCCGGACATAAGAAATTATATGCGCCAGAAATGTTCTGGAAATGACAAGTGAATGTCCAAGTAAACATGATTTCAACAAAAACCAAAAGAAAGTTAGATGATCCAAATCTCACACAAATATGGCACGCTAGACTATGTCATATTTCCCAAAGAAAGATGCACAAGCTAGTGGGAGAAAGCATGTTTGACTTTTCAGACATAAATTCTCTACCTACTTGTAAGTCCTGTCTAAAAGAAAAATTGACCAAGATTCCATTCAATGGAAACGTGGAACGTGCACATGGTCTACTGGATTTGATCCACACAGACGTTTGTGGCCCGCTAAGTGTTAGCACAAAATATGGGCAATCCTATTTCATTACCTTTACTAATGACTATTCGAGGTATTGGTATGTTTATATAATGAAACACAAATCTGAAGCATTTGAATGATTCAAAGAATTCAGATTTGAAGTAGAAAAACCAGCTAGAAAGAAGTATTAAGACATTTCGATCTGATCGAAGTGGAGAATACTTGAGTGCTGGATTTTTGGGTTATCTAAAAGAGAATGTGATTCTCACAGTGGACTCCGCCAGCAACACCACAATTGAATGGTGTTTCTGAACGTCGTAATCAAACCTTGTTGGACTTGGTTCGATCTATGATGGGATTTACTAAATTGCCTACATCGTTTTGGGGCTTTGCGCTTGAAACTACGACAATGTTGTTGAATAATGTCTATATTAGATCAGTGGATAAAACACCATATGAGATATGGATGGGAAAAACTCCCAAATATTCTTACATGAGAATATGGGGATGTCCTGCTTACGTGAAGCAGACAGTGGGAGACAAATTGGATAGTAGATCCACTTTGTGCTACTTTGTAGGATATCCAAAGAATTCTGTTGGATATTATTTCTATCATCCCAATGAAGCAAAAGTGTTTGTTTCAAGAAATGCCACTTTTTTGGAAAGGGAATTTCTATTAGATAGAAAAGGCAAGATGATGGAACTTGAAGAAATTCAAGATACTCCCTCAACTTTAGAAGTTGAACCTACTCCCCAAGAACCAGTAGTTGAAGTACAAGCTTCTAGAAGGTCTGATAGGGTTATTAGACCACCTGCAAGATATACGCTTCTTCATGAACAAGGCCATGATGAGTCTTGTGTTGGATGTGATCCAATGAATTTCAAAGAAGCAATATCTGATACTGATTCAACCAAATGGCTTGAAGCCATGCAGTCAGAAATGGACTCTATGTATTCAAATCAAGTCTGGACATTAGTGGATCCACCTGAGGGAATCGTTCCCATAGGATGCAAATGGATCTACAAAAGAAAGCTTGGGGCGAATGGGAAGGTAGTGACCTTCAAAGCAAGGCTGGTTTCAAAATATTATACTCAAAGGCAAGGAGTTGACTGTGAGGAAATTTTTCACCAGTTGTTATGTTTAAGTCCATTAGATTACTACTAGCCATAGCATCATGGTATGACTATGAGATATGGCAAATGGATGTAAAGACTGCATTCCTCATTGGAGACTTCAAAGAAGAAATTTATATGTCTCAACCTGAGGGATACACATCAGTAAAAAGTGAGCATAAGGTATGCAAACTTCAGAGATCAATATATGGTCTCAAGCAAGAGTCAAGGAGTTGGAACCTCAGATTTGATAGCACTATCAAAGAGTTTGGTTTTGCTAAGAATCCTGAGGGACCATGTGTGTACAAGAAAGTTAGTGGGAGTGCAGTGACATTCCTGATACTTTATGTTGATGATATCCTGCTCATTGAGAATGATGTAGGATTATTGCAATCAACTTAAGTATGGTTAGCAAGTAAATTCTCCATGAAAGACATAGGTGAAGCATCCTACGTATTGGGAATACAAATCTATAGAGATAGATCAAAGAGGATGCTCGGATTCACCCAAGCCACCTATATCGATACCATTATAAAGCAATTCTCTATGGAAGAGTCCAAGAGAGGATATTTACCAATGTGTCATGGTGTTACTCTATCTAAAGCTATGTGTCCCAAAACTGATGAAGAGATAGAGATGATGACACGTCTTCCATATGCGTCAGCTATTGGTAGTATCATGTATGGTATGATATCGACACGAACTGATATTGCTTATACTTTGAGTGTTACAAGCAGATATCAGGCGAACCCTGGTCCAATGCATTGGAAGGCCGTGAAAGATATTCTTAAGTACTTGAGAAGGACTAAGAACTTGTTCATGGTCTAAGGGGGTGGAGAATTAAAATTGGAAGGCTACACTGATTCTAGCTTCCAATGTGACGTAGATGATTCGAAATCGACCTCTGGTTTTGTATTCATGCTTAATGGTGCGGCTGTCTCTTGGAAAAGTTCCGAGCAAGACACCGTTGCGGATTCCACCACTGAAGCTGAGTACATTGCTGCATCTGCTGCAGCGAAAGAGGCAATTTGGATGAGGAATTTTGTCCAAGAGTTGGGCGTTATTCCTAATGGAGTTGATCCAGTCCCGGTGTACTGCAACAACACTGGTGCCGTTGCGCAAGCAAAGGAACCAAGGTCTCATCAGCGATCCAAACATGTACTGAGGAAATTTCACATCATCCGGGAGATTGTGGGAAGAGGAGACATATCAGTTGAAAGAGTCCCCTCTGCAGATAATGTTGCTGATCCACTTACAAAGCCCTTGCCAGGACCATTGTTTGAAAAGCATCGCGAAGCAATGGGATTAAGGGTAGTTGGCTCTAGGGCAAGTGGGAGATTGTTAGAGTAGATGGCCTGCAAGCCAACGGTTGGCTAGGAAATTTATTGACTCAAGTGAAATAAACAATCTTTATTTTAATATCATTTAACTTTTTTATGGTCTTGTTATACTTTATCTGTATACCCATGCAAACAGCATAGATAAAGTCCTTGATTATGCTTTAATACAAATGAATCGTAATTCGATGTTGAAACTCTGTAAACACTGCATATTCTAAATTCGTTCCTAGTCGATTCAGCCGCCTAAAACAAGGATAAAGGCCGCTTGAGCTCGAGACTGGCATCTGTGATGTTGTGTACTGCGTTTCTTGGTAAGGGCATAGAGATGTCCAAACATACAGATGGGTAGTCATATGATGATTATACCGAACAACCCTCACTCGGACTTTCCAAGTGGTTATCATTCATCGAGAGGATAAGTCCGTGGTTATGATTGTACACCATTAGTCCTTACGACCCGGGACAACACTGAGGCTCTATATGCTAGGGCTGTGTTTTGACTCGTTTACTGACTCCATGAGAGTCATCAGGTGGCGAGGTTGGGTATAGTTGTGACACATATAGGAGCCAGTGCATTGTAGTCGGGGATTCACCGCTCACCTGCAGGTGTGGATATCCTATGTGATCTAATGCAATAATAGTGCATGGAATCTCTGGCCAGAGTATGAGATGTACGTTGGAGAAGGAGTTCTCCAATAGTACACGCGATGCCACTATTATAGTTATCACATAGTTATCGAAATAATATGCAACCCTCGATGAACCAATGGTTGCAGATTCGATCGGGATATTTGAGATGAAGGGACCGTATTGTACGTTAATCATAATCGGCTGGTTCTTGCAGGCACTATCAGTGATACCTAGGGGATCATGGGGCGATGCTACTAGACGCTCTTACCATGATCCGATGGGTGCAATCAGAAATGAGTTCTGACATTCTTGATCAAGGTGTTGATGAAAAGAATGGGGCTAACTAGGGTAAGCCCGAATAAAGGATTATGTCCTGAATCACAAAGAGTTGTGAACCCACGGCTAGCTGTATCCCTGAACCATTGAGGGTCACACAAGCACTGGATTATTTGTTCCCGTTGAGAGAATAAATTCAAGAATTTGAATTTATATTATATAGTAAATTCAAGGAGTTGAATTTATGATAATTAAATTTTGAGAGAATAAATTCAAGGAGTTAAATTTATAAAATTTGAGAATTTAATTTATTAAACTCAAATGTTGGGTTTATTAAATATTAAATTTTGGAGGTGATAAAAATTCAAGGAGTTGAATTTATAATTTAAATAATAAATTCAAATGTTGAATTTATAATGTATTTAATTTAGTAATAGCTCATCTAATTAAATCAAACCCATTAATGTTAATTATGCAATTAGGGTATGGATTTACTATAAATAATGTATCCAAGTCAAAAACCTAGCCACACCACCAAAAAGGTTTCGAGACACCCACCTCCAAAAGAAAAAAATTCAGCCACTTCCTCTTGAAAGAAAAATTTTGAGCCGTCTCTCTTAATTTTCTCTCATACGCAAAATCTCTTTCATATTCTCTAGTGCAATTTGAAAGAGGAACATATTATTCAGTCGTGGACCTGATTAGACGTATCAAAAGGAGTCTTTTGAAGAAAGTTCGTAGGGATTCATCAAGAGCTAATCCGTTTATATCGGATTAGTTGGAGCCAAGTGATTTAATTCACAAAGGTATAATTTCTAAACATCCTATGAATGTTTATTGTTAAAATCATACGAGCGCCCAAACAAATCATATTTTGATTGTCAAAATAAATAAAATTTTAAAACTTTCGCTGCGTTTGGGCGTGTAGAAAACCAAGATCCAACAAAAACGTGAGCACAAATATGAAGATAGCATGAACGTGTGAAAACCGAACCCATCTGTTACGTATAGGGCTGGATCGAAACATATCATGCATAAACACATTCATCAGTATATAATACATGTATGATGCAGAAAGAAATGATACAAAGCATGCCTTAATGAGAGGAAGAACCAAAAACGAAGCAAATGGAGACCCGGGTGAAATTTTATTGCAAGAACCAGCCAAACACCGAAAGCTTCCAGCTGCTGCGTGATGAAACCGAGGGGTGGGAATCTGAAAGAGGTGGGTGTCGGCTGAGATGGGATTAGGTTTAGGGCATATGGTGTTTAAGTGTTAATTAAATAGATAATGATAGGTTAATGGGCCACAATTGTATTTTAAAGGTTTATAAAAGAGTTTTAAGCCCAAGAAGTCCAAAAGTTGGTCCAATAATTCCAAACGCACTTCCGAAAAATATTTCGTGTTGAAGAGATTTTGAAAATATTAGCCGAACCATTAAAAAGTCCCCTGATTCGATAAAATTCGCGTACCGTTAAAAATAAAGTCATGCGAGTAAGAATACCCGGTAAAATCCCATTATAGAAAAATACAATTAAAAACACCTCAAATAAATTAATAAAATTTAATCATTTTATAAAATAATTTTTTCTGAAAATTTTCCGGTCTCCGTTGCTCGTTCGAGCGTGAAATGCATCTAGAAACCCTAATGTATGAAGTGATAAAATTCATGAAATAAATCCCTATCATGCAATAATTATGCATAAAATGCATGTGGTTCACATGGACCTTCAGATTTTCGGGACGTTACAAAGGTGATGAGTGGAAAACGACATTTAAAACCAAATATGGGTTATATGAATGGATGGTCATGCCTTTTGGCTTAACTAATGCTCCTATTACCTTTATGAGGTTGATGAATCATGTTTTGCGTGCTTACATAGGGAAATTTGTTGTGGTTTATTTTGATGATATTCTTGGGTATAGAAAAGATTTAGAAGAGCATGTTGAGCATTTGAGATTTGTACTGATCACACTTAGGGATGAACATTTATATGCTAATCTTAAGAAATGTGATTTTTGTACAAGCAAAATTGTCTTTCTTGGTTTTGTGGTAAGTTCACAGGGGATATAAGTGGATGAGGACAAGATAAGTGCTATTCGAGATTGACCAACGCCTGCTAATGTTAGTCAAGTTCGAAGCTTATATGGTCTAGCAAGCTTCTATAGGAGGTTTGTAAAAGATTTTAGCACACTGGCGGCACCGATGACGGCGGTGATTAAGAAAAATGTTCCATTTCATTGGGGCGAGGAACAAGAGAAGTCTTTTAATATTATTAAACAAAAATTAATTAATGCGCCTTTACTTGTTTTACCTGATTTTTTTAATACTTTTGAAATTGAATGTGATGCCTCAGGTGTAGGTATTGGAGGAGTTTTGATGCAAGGAGGACGACCAGTGGCGTACTTTAGTGAGAAACTCAATGGAGCAGCGCTAAACTATCCAACGTATGACAAGGAGTTGTACGCGCTTGTGAGGACTTTGGAGATGTGGCAACACTACTTGAGGCCTAAGGAATTTGTGATCCATACGGATCATGAGTCTCTAAAGTACCTTAGGGGACAACAGAAACTGAACAAGCGGCATGCTAAGTGGGTGGCATTCATAGGAACATTTCCCTACATAATCAAGTACAAACAAAGTAAGGATAATGTAGTGGCTGACGCACTATCACGGAGGTACGTACTAATCTCTACCTTGGATTCAAAAATCTTGGGATTTGAACATGTGAAAGAATTGTATGCGATGGATGAGGATTTTAAGGAAGTATTTGAAACATGTATGCATGGTCCACATGATAAATTTTATTTGCATAATGGGTATTTATTTAGAGAAGATAGATTGTGCATTCTTAAGTCATCAATTCGTGAATTACTTGTGAGGGAGGCGCATGGTGGTGATTTGATGGGGCACTTTGAAACGTGATGTTGAACGTGTTTGTGAAAAATGCATTATTTGTAGACAAGCTAAGTCTAGAACACAACTACATGGATTGTATACATCACTTCCTGTTCCTAGTGAACCTTGGATTGATATTTCTATGGATTTTGTTTTAGGTTTGCCAAGGATTAAGAAGGGGAGGGATTCAATATTTGTTGTTGTTGATAGATTCTCTAAGATGGCACATTTTATTGCTTGTCATAAAACCGATGATGCATCAAATATTGCGGATTTGTTCTTCAAGGAAGTCGTTAGGTTACATGGTATGCCGAGGACAATTGTATCTGACCGTGATTTTAAATTTTTGAGTTACTTTTGGAAAACTTTGTGGGCTAAACTTGGCACAAAACTGTTGTTTTCTACTACATGTCATCCTCAAACGGATGGACGAACTGAAGTTGTTAATAGAACTCTAGGGACACTTTTGCGTGCTATACTCAAAAAGAACTTGAAAAATTGGGAAGAATGTTTGTCATTTGTTGAGTTTGCTTATAACCGTAGCGTGCATTCTACTACAAATTATTCACCATTTGAGATTGTTTATGGTTTTAATCCTTTAGCTCCTTTGGATTTGATGTATTTGCCTGTGAGTGAAAGGTTGAACATGGACGGCAAGAAGAAAGCTGAATTCGTTAGAAGTTTGCATGAGAAGGTCAAGAATAACATCGAGAAGAAGAATTTACAATATACGAAGCAAGCCAACAAGGGGAGGAAAAATATGGTTTTTGAAAAGGGAGATTGGGTGTGGTTGCACTTAAGAAAGGAAAGATTTCCAAAAAAACGACGATCGAAACTCTTACCTAGGGGTGATGGACCATTTCAAGTGCTTGAAAAGATCAACGACAATGCCTACAAATTAGACCTACCTACCAGGTGAGTACAATGTCAGTTCTACTTTTAATGTTAGTGATCTTTCGTTGTTTGATGTAGGAGATGATCAAGATTTGAGGACAAATCCTTTTCAAAAAGGGGAGAATGGTGCAAACGTGGTTGATCAAGCACCAAAGAAAGCATGGGAGTCGTTGGAGTTGCCCGAAGGACCTATAACGAGGGGACGTAGCAAGAAGTTTAAAGAAGCACTTCAAGGACTCATGATGAACTACCAAGGAGGATCTACAAATTGGGTGACTAAATTAGAGGAGGTTGGGAATCATGGGAATAATATTGGAGGTTTTTGGAATGTTATTCAAGTGCAATTGCCGAAGGTCCAGCGCACCCGCGCTAAAACAGGGACCGCACCCGCGGTCCAATGGCCGAAGGACCAGCGCACCCGCTGATGCGATCCCGCCCACGAGATTTTTAATTTTTCCCGATCTTTGAAACAAGTAATTGATAGGTGTGAAAATCGCCTCTAGATCACGCGGTCTAGCAACAATTCATCAACGATAGAAACAATCTCGTTCAAGAGAACCTCCAAAGAACCCGTCCTTGGCAACCCTCGTGATATTCGATTGACAAACGCCACAAAAGATAAATCTTTTGATAAATTTGATTTGATACAACGCAAAAGTTATAACGAAACTTAAGCTTGTTTTTGAGAGAATTCTCAAAGAAAGTTTTTATAAACTCAATCAATAATGAACAAAAGTTGTTTTCAATCAATAAAATTCGTCTATATATTGATACCAAATCAAAAAGATATGAAATCTACTTGCCAAGATAATAAAAACTCTAAAATAGGAAAGTATGAATTTTCTTCACGCAGCAGGCGCGATATTTCTACCGCTCGGGCGCGGGGTCTTCTGGACTGTTCGCGTTCGGGCGGTAATGTTTTACCGCTCGAGCGCAAGGTACGCGCTCGGGCGCGACTTTTTTTACCGCCCTAGCGCGAAGCTCTCGGGTCAGGAGTCTTGTTTTGGCTTCCTCTTCATAATTTTACACTTGAATAACATTGAAATATCTTCCAACTTCATTGCTATGCATGCCAAATTCTTTGAAGGTTCGAATCGCCAGATATAGCACGTCATGCCCGGCCAGATTCATATCATACTCCCCTTCTTCAAAAAGATTTGTCCTCAAATCTTGGCTACCTACGCAACAACGAAGCAAGTTAGTAATAAAAAGAATTAAATTATGAACATGCTTACCTTTCAATTTAAGTTTGTAGGTGCTATCATTTTCCTGCTCCATCAACACTGGACTTTCCAACATCACCATTGTCTTTCCTATAAACTCATCGACTTTTCCACATATCAAGTAACAAATGACACCAAATAATAACAACAAGATATCATTAAGTATCACAAAAATCAGATTTCTCCCCTTCTTAGACCTAGTCAACACCAAAATAATATCCACACACGTGTACGACCATAGCTCACTAGGAATAAGAAATACTTCAAGCAAATCATTGAAATCAAGCTCAGGTGCTCTCTCCCTATAGGCAATGCACTCTTCACTATACCATTTAACATACCTCTTCATATGTAACCAACACATGTAGTCATGTAATATGTCAATTATCAAGCCACTACAATACGCCCCACCATCAGATAATTCATGTAATGAAAGAATAAACAATTTATCCTCCTTGAAATTGTATTCATTAGGATCATAAAAATACTTATATGCAATGCATGTTACACACTTCCACTCAATATGCCTCCTCATATGCAACCATAGTAAAAATTCATGCATCCTATCAATGACCCTATTTACTTCATGGCTACCAATCAAACAAAGGTCACGCGCCTCAATATCAAGCAGAAACTCATGCAATAGGTGTGTGATGAAAATTTTATTCTCTTTAAACATGTATTCATCATAAACAAAGAAATAAGCATCTTCATCCCTGCACCTCTCAAAACCATAACGAAACCAATATAAATCATGCAAATAGGACACAGTAAATGTACTATCCATGCAATCATTTAACTCATCACATGAATTTAATTCTAATGCACACAAGTCATTGCCATGACAAAGCCTCATCAATTTGACAATCTTTGAACACTCAAAATAACTAACATTTGAATTTAATTCATGCATTATCACCATCCTCAACGCTGTGACTCCCTGACAAAATCGTCATCTCATCGTTAGACCATTTGGACATCACACTTTCAACACTCACCCCAAATTCTTGAGCACAACACAGCAATGAACTAAGATAAGGACTAAAGTCATACCTCATGCTTGTTGCGTTGGCAACTATGCTTACCTCACGGTGATTGCTCTCAACGCCAAATGGATCATCCCATTGCATTTTTACACCTTCCACATTTGCTCGTCTCCTCATCACAACTTCATCATAACCCTGCAAATGAGAAATAACAATGCTCGGGATTGAACCGGCTATATCATCACAAGAATAATAAACCACTTTGTACAAAGGTACTTTAAGGGGTTTATACAAAAGTAAACAACTCTCATCCTCACTCTTTTCACTCTTTTGGGCCTTAAAATTATTTTTCTTTTCTTTTTCTTTTTCTTTGGCCTCTTTTGCATTTTCTTTCTATGGTCATCTCACTCTTTTGATCACTCATTTTTTCGGCCATTTTAAATTCTTTTTCACTCTCACAATTAAATTGCAGTTGATCATCATTAAACAACTGAAATGGGTTGATCAAGAAAGGTACATGATGAATCATAACATGTGTGCAACAAATTATTACTACTTTCTTCTTTCTCCTCCAGAGCACACCATTCTATGCTCAAGTCAGAAATCAGTGGGGTACCAACCTCCTCAATTCTCTCAACCTCCACTTTAGGTTCAACAACATTCAACTCACCAACTAGTGGAATAATGTCATCAACAACTTTATCAACCACAACCTCCACTTGAGATTCAAGCCCAACCGCAACATCAACCTCCATTTGAGACTTAAGCTCAACTGGCGATTTAACTACCGTCACCTCCTCACGTGGACATTGGGTGATATCATGCCCAACTTCTAAACACCAACAACATATAATATCATAAGTACGAGAATTTGAGTTTTCAAATGTACCTTGATATTCATGCTTCAAAACCAACTTCGGTCTAGTTATGACCTTCTTCTCTTCACTCGACCTTCGTGCGGATGTCAAGAACTCCTTCCACGAGTCAATTCCCTGCCTACCACTCGATTTGCACCTCCTATCATCACGATCCAAATGCGATGCTCTATCCCCACCAAATCTACTATCTCGTCTCTTCTCATTAGCACTACCCTCAAGCCTATCCAACCTTTCATGTAAAGGCTTAAGCTCCTTCTCCCATATTCTATCAATCCCCCTTAACATTGTTTGAAATTGAAGATCGTCAATCATTATACCTGCAAGAAAAGGTTAGTAGAAACAATAAAATAAATAAACTTCCTCACCACAAATCCTCACTAGTCACTCAAAGGAAAATTCACTCGCACTCGTCTTTTTCCCTCACCACAAAACCTCACAAATCACTCCAATGAAAATTCACTCCACTCAAATATTTTTCACTCAAGTGAGAATCCTCAAGGGGGCGCTTAAGTCTCGTGGCTTCCACGTATCAAAACTTATGAGATCAATCATGTGACGCTTGAAACTCGACTCACTTAGACCACACAAGGATAAGCAACTTTGGAAGTTGACTAGAATGCGACTAAATGACAAGGACAAACTTAACGCTGAAATATAAGCGCTAAAATTCCAACAAACACCCGATTCAAATTTTTTTTTCTTCTCCTTTTTTTTTGTTTCGGGTGAACAGTACACTACAGTAAATCCGGCGATGAAAAGTTACGTGAACAGTAAATTCAGTCGTGAACAGTAACTTCAGCCGCGAACAGTAATTCCGATAAGATGAATAGTAAATCCGGGACGCGTGAATAGTAATTCCGATGAATGAACAGTAATCGAGATTTTTTTTTTGTAGATTCAACAAATCCGTAGAAATCGCTACACGATAAATCGTATTGAAAATCCTACGAAGAATTGAATGGATACGCTTACTTGAATCAAAAACCTTGAGCTCTGATACCAAATGATGCGATCCCGCCCACGAGATCTTTAATTTTTCCCGATCTTTGAAACAAGTAATTGATAGGTGTGAAAATCGCCTCTAGATCACGCGGTCTAGCAACAATTCATCAATGATAGAAACAATCTCGTTCAAGAGAACCTCCAAAGAACCCGTCCTTGGCAACCCTCGTGATATTCGATTGACAAACGCCACAAAAGATAAATCTTTTGATAAGTTTGATTTGATACAACGCAAAAGTTATAACGAAACTTAAGCTTGTTTTTGAGAGAATTCTCAAAGAAAGTTTTTATAAACTCAATCAATAATGAACAAAAGTTGTTTTCAATCAATAAAATTCGTCTATATATTGATACCAAATCAAAAAGATATGAAATCTACTTGCCAAGATAATAAAAACTCTAAAATAGGAAAGTATGAATTTTCTTCACGCAGCAGGCGCGCTCGGGCGCGGGGTCTTCTGGACTGTTCGCGCCCGGGCGGTAATGTTTTACCGCTCGGGCGCGAGGTACGCGCTCGGGCGCGACTTTTTTTACCGCCCTAGCGCGGAGCTCTCGAGTCAGGAGTCTTGTTTTGGCTTCCTCTTCATAATTTTACACTTGAATAACATTGAAATATCTTCCAACTTCATTGCTATGCATGCCAAATTCTTTGAAGGTTCGAATCGCCAGATATAGCACGTCATGTCCGGCCAGATTCATATCACCCGCGCTAATAAAGGGACCGCACCTGCGGTCCATGATATCTTAATTAAGCCTTTTTACACTACGTTTTCATGATTTATTGATTATATATGCATTGTATCAGACCATGAACGAAATAATTTCAGACTTTAAACATATTATTGGAGATTTCTCTCAATATTCAAGGCATTTTGCTTTGATCTTCAACACAAATCAAACTTATCAAAGATTGTATCTTTGTGACGTTTGTCGATTGTTTTTCGCACGGATTGTCAAAACAAGTTCTTTGAAGGTTCGTTTGAAATTTGATTGTTATTATCGTTGATATTTGTTGCTAAGTTATAATCGCTTAGAGGTGAATATCACAAATCGTTACTTGTTTCAAAAGATCGGGACAACATAATCGATTCTTGTTCATTATTGAATTGAGGGTGCGATTTCAATATTCGTGCTTGCTTTTCATTCGTACGAGGTTTCGTATCACATGTTATGTATTGATATAAATTGTTGTATATTAGAGGCATTTTTATGTCTCAATTATGTAAAAGGGAATGCAAGAGAAAAGAGTCTTCAAAGTGTTTGATTTAATTTCAAAGAGAGAGTTCAAATTGATTTATTGGATTGATAAAGAGATAGTCAGAGATTGCATGCAATTAGTTGATCAACGACCATAGGCTTTTATCCCAACAGAGTAATCGATTTATATCGATGGGATATACGTACAGAGACAGAGATACTATTGAAATATCAATCTATCAGAGAAAAGAGTAATACCATCGTTATGTTCATGTTCTACGATATTATTAATGTTTCAAGAGTTAGATGATATTTAATGATTTCAAAGCCATGTTTTACAGAGTATGATATGTATACATTGTTATGTAAGAGTTTCACTTGCTTAGTTTTATACTCATTTCAGTTATTCATGTGATGCAGATAAGAGCGATGAGCCAGGACGTTGATTGGAGCCGGGGTCATATTCAACAGGAGGTGGAAGGAAGAAAATATTTTGCTAGCATTTTGACATGATCAAAAATGATATTTTGTATTTTGATTCAACACTTTGTGGATCCCATATATACTTTTGATTGTGTAAATATATTGGGATTATATTCATGTCAAGAGAATTTAAATCCTTCTTTCCTCTAAGTAAATTTTTAATTTTCCGCTGTGTTATTTTATAAAATCGGTCAAAGGTGTTACAAAATCCAATAACCTTTTTGCTAGCTCCACGTGGCCCTTTAAGGGAATTTTGATAATCTTTCCTTTTAGACAGGATTAACAAGTCGTGAGAGTATTAATATCAGATACATCAAACATGCCTACTCCCACTAGCTTGTTCATCCTTCTTAGGGAAATATGTCCTAATCGAGCATGCCACAATTGTGCCAAATTTAGAGTATCTTGTTTTCGCTTGTTTGTTGTTGTTATAGCTTGGATATTGTTTAGTGGAATATCTTTCAATTTTAAGGTGTAGAGATCGTTTTCAAGTTCTCCAGTACCAATTAAACATTCATTCTTGTAAATGTTGCAAACACCTTTGCTAAATAAACAAGAAAATCCATCTTTATCAAGCATAGAAATGGAAACAATGTTTTTCACCAAATCTGGTACAAACAAAACATCTCTTAAAATTAACTTAAAATCATTGTTCAAAAGCAGGTAAACATCTCCTACGGCCTTGGCAGCAACTCTTGCTCCATTGCCCATCCTCAAGAAGGTCTCACCTTCCCTAAGCCTCCTACTTCTTCCCATCAGCTGCAAATCATTACAAAGATGTGAGCCACAGCCGGTATCCAATACCCAAGAAGTAGAGTTAATTGAAATGTTTACTTCAACATAGAACATATCATTTCCAGAACTCTTCTGGACAAGATATTCCCTGTAGTTACGCCTCCAATGTCCAGGCTTCTTGCAGTGATGACAAATGTCAGCAGTCTTGTCAGCTTTAACTGGTGTAGCTGCCACAGCGGGACTCGGAGCTTGCCTCTTCAAGGGCACATTCTTCTTGGGACGTTAGAAAGAACGCTTCTTTCCCTTCCCACGTGGATCAATCTTCGTACCAGATGAAGAACCCACATAAAGAACCGACTTCTCTTTCTTGATAGTGGATTAAAACGTCACAAGCATGTTCACCAACTCCTCAAGGGTAGGCTCTAGCTTGTTCATGTTGAAGTTCATCACAAAAGGGTCAAATGAGCTCGGCAGTGACAATAACAACACTTCAGTGGTCAACTCCGATGGCAACATAAGATCCATGCCAACAAGCTTATCCACAAGCCCAATCATCTTTAGGCCATGCTCATGGACCGAAGCCCCATCTCGCATGCGAAAAGTAATTAGCTCCTTGATGGTAGCATGTGATACGAATCTGACCGGGTGTTACGTGCTAGTGGTTGAAAGAAGTTTAAAGATGCACTTCAAGGACTCATGATGTAGAACCCGTAAATCAGTAGACGTATAAGCCATGCATAATTCTAGATTTTTAAAATTTAGTTGACTTCATTGCATGATTATTTTAAATGCATTTGTTTGAAGTAAATTATTTATTATTTCAGTTCAGTAGTTTGATTTTTAGCATTTCAGTTATTTCAGTGAGGCCGACCGGAGTTGGAGTTTTGAGATAGAATTTAAGATTGGAGAAATACTTCCAGAAGTTAATTTAGCTAGGAAGTAAGTTTATTTAAGCTAAAAAGGGAAGTTGAGGATTTAATTTAATTATTTGAGGTGATTAAGAAATGAGCTCATTTAAGTTACTTAATTAAGGGTTTTATTCAATAAATTATTTAAGGGATTAGTGAGGCTTTTAAGAGTTATTAATTATCAACTAGATAACAATATTTCCCCTTCATTTTATTGCAAATTTCAGCCACCCCATTAGTGTGTCAACTATGATATGCCAACTCACTTTTGACCCTTTCCTTGTCATCTATTAGCATGATAATCTTTCCATTTAATGACCACCCTTAATTAATTAATTAGTGGACATATCCTAGTCTAGAAACAAGAGAGAATTCGGCCACTTACATTCTAGAACCATCCCACATATCATTTGATAGCAACAACTTTTCAAATTTCAAAGGAAGGAAGACTTGGTATCCCTTTATTAGTGGATCTCCCTCACACACTCCTAACCATTTCCCCTCTCCCAAATTTCGAAATTCAGAGCATTTTCAGAGTGTTAAAACCGTGAGGTTCGTAGCTTAATAGAGGAGAGAATAATCGAGAGCAAGAAAGGTAGACAAGAAAGCGTTCCACTCCTCCGTGCCGCGTCATCGTCGTTTCGTTCGTTTTCTTTCGAAACGAAACCAGGCATGTCTAGATTTCTTTCAAACCTCAATCAAGTCATATTATCAATTATTTTTCAGTACATGATCAGGTTTTATCATGCTAAAACCGAATTATATCAGCGAATTTCAGAAACTTACACATGCAAAATTTTCGATTTTAAGATGCATTTCACGGTTTGCTTTGTGTCGTGAGTTTCAGATATTGGTTCGATTCCAGGCTCCCAAGGCGACATCTAGACATGTCCTAACATGGATTAGGATCACTTTAGTCCAATATTTCAGTCACCCTACTTGCTGGAATTGGAAATTTACAGCAACTTTCCATCGGTGCAAGTTTGGGTCTCAAAATTTCAGTGTTGCTGTCAAGGAGAAAGGATCTGATCCTCGCTGCCCCAAGGGCCTATAGCCATGGTTAGATCCCTTCCCTAGCAAGTCTAAGACGTGACTAAGTCGCCCTTTTGGTGGCTTGGTCCATGGCTCATCGGTTTTTAATTTAAAAACAAGGACAGCCCCTCCCCTCTCTGCCCTTCGGTTTTGGTACAGCATTTGTGTTTCGAGTTTGTGGAGTGGTATGGATCTTGGTTGGCCTATGGCCCTTAGCCATGGTTCATACCATGTCCCTAGATGTCTAGATCGTGCCATGGTCAAACAAATGGCCACTAGAACGACACAAGACAACGATCAAAGTACATCACTACACACACATACACGTGGGGCTCGGTTGGAGTGTCGTTTGAGTTATGGTGTGATGCGGATTGTGGCTGGCCTAGGGCCCTTAGCCATGGTTCGAATCATTCCTTGGGACGTTGTGGAGAGGATTTGGTTGGTGGTTCAAGCCCCAATGGCCAAAAGTCTCGCAAACGACGCGATGCAAGCAAGGTTGTAGCTGCTGGAAAATTACAGCAAGTTGCTGTGTCGGTTCGGAGGCTCGTTCGAGTTCTCGGTCGGCCTCTAGCCTATGGCCTTGGACTGGACAGTGCCCCAGTGAGTTAGGAAGGTCATGTTTTTGATAGTTTGCGATTCGGATCATTTTTAAGGTCGTACGAGAATTTACGGTGCGATGTGCCAAATTGACTCTCGAAAGAGCGTTTCGTGTTTTGGCCTCCATTCCACCTAGATTTCGACCCTATCATTTTAGGATCATTAATTTATGATTTTTCAGCGTATTTTAATCATGACTATACGTCGGTTCAGTTTGGTTCAGGTTGGCTCGGAGTCATGATTAAATGCGAAGTCATTAGGCGTCATAGTCGCATCTTTTGAACTAAATTGCATAGTTGGTCAAGTTTAAGCTATTGCATATTTTTCATGGCACAGTTAGGTTGCAGCGAGCCTGGGGACGATCCAATCCAATCCAGTTGGTAAAATTACGGGACATTTTCATTATGCCAGTTAATTATTTTACGTGCATTAAATAGAAAATGATTATTTTTGAGATTTATGCGATATGGCTTGTGGTTCATTCACTATGTGGGAGTGTTATTTTATATGGTCGCCAGTGACCGATCAGTTCAGTATGGTTCCACCCGGTCGCCAGTGACCGGCCAGCTCAGTTCAGTTTCAGCTTCCCCGATAGCCAGTTACCGATCAGTTCAGCTTAGTGCAGGGGCCACAGGCGTAAAACATTATCTCAACAGAAAATTTTACCAGTTATTTCAGTGCAGGCTCCAAGGAGCAAACATTTTTTTACTGTGATTATCAGTTCAGTTATGCACGTATTATTATTGCTCAGTACAGATTATTTTCAGCATGCCTCAGGACAGGATATGTTATCTCATGCATATTTTAAATTCAGATTTTTACTCGTTACCTGCGATATATGCATGCTGAGTCTTTAGGCTCACTAGACTTGATTGTTGTAGGTACTGATGAGGCCAGGGCCGAGGGCGGGGACCAGTGAGCCAGCTTGGGTCGGCAGTAGTGGCACCCGAGGACCACAGAGCAGCAGTTGTTATTTTATTCCGCAAACATTTTATCAGTCGTTGGATATTTTTAAATTGTGATTTTTGGCAAACTTTATTTTCTTCCGCTGCAATATTTTGAAATATTGAACTTGATTCACTAGTGATTTTATGAATGCGGCCATTTAACTTCTTTTAAAAAGAAAATTTTTAATTGCAAATTTTCAAGCAAGAAGTTCTAGGGCACTTTACAATTGGTATCAGTATGGTGGTTCTGTATAGGGTTTCACTACTACTGACCGCGAGAAGCTCACGAAGCCACGTCTTCGGTCTGTAAGTTTTTCAGTTCAGCATTTTGTTCAGCATTTTAGTTAAAGCATGAATTATTTTGTCAGCATGCTTCCAGATTTTCAGTACTTCAGTGTTCATTTAAAATAAATTATGGAATTATGCATGTTAGTTACGTATGGGTTATGTTGGAACAGTATGCCCCCTAGACGCATTTTAGAGCGCAACAGAGAGGAGGAGCCTCGCCGAGAGGACAGGAGGAGCGTAAATCGGAGGGAGACCTACCACCTCCTCCACCACCCCCACCGGACATGAGTGCCCAGATGTTAGTTGGGATGGCACAGTTCTTCGCACAGTTTGCGGGGGACAATGCCGCAGCCGTAGCCGCAGCCGCAGTCAGGCCGACAGGGCCCGAGGCTGTTTATGAGCGATTCATGAAGATGCGCCTGAAGGAATTCTCTGGGACATCTGACCCCATGGTTGCCGAGGGATGGATCAAATCCCTCGAGGTTATCTTCGAGTTTATGGAGCTGAGAGACGCAGACCGAGTCCGATGTGCCACCTACCTGTTCATTGGAGATGCCCACTTATGGTGGGAAGGAGCTTCGGTAGCCTTGACTTTGGCTACACTTTCATGGACCCGCTTTACGGAAGTTTTCTACTCCAAGTATTTTGCTGAGGAGGTTCGCACCAGGCTGACCACCGAGTTCATGAGTCTGAGGCAGGGGGATATGACGGTTACGGAGTTCATCCGTAAGTTCGAGAGGGGCTGTCACTTTGTGCCCCTGATCGCGAATGATGCCAGAGCCAAGCTGATGCACTTCCTGGTGGGTTTACGGCCGATCTTGCGCCGGGATGTTAGGGTATCTGACCCTGCTACTTATGAGATTGCCGTCTCCAAGGCCTTAGCCGCAGAGCAGGATCTGCGGGATATCGAGAGGGATCGCCAGGGCAAGCGCCCAGTCCAGGCACCACACCGCCCTCCTCGTCATCAGCATCAGCAGCAGAATAAGAGGCCTTTTCATGGACCGCCCAGGAACCGAGGCCAGCAGCAGCAGTAGCGGGGACGCCCAGCCCCGAGGACTCAGGAGCACCTCGTCTGTCCTAGGTGCTCACGTCGCCATCCTGGAGCATGCATGGCTGGCTCAGGAAAGTGTTTTAAGTGCGGCAGTCCAGACCACATGTTGCTGCAGTTTCCTCAGAGGAATCTGCCTACTCAGGGCAGGGTTTTTGCTCTCCATGCAGCGGAAACCAACCCTGAGACTATGTTGTTGACAGGTACCTTTAAACTTTAAGTTATTATTTGATTTTCCGTGCTTTGGGAATAAGGATTAAGATTGAACTTAGAACTGTGATAGGATTGCATGCTCTACTCGTAGTATTTTGGAGATTTAAGTTAGAAGAACTTTGATCATTGCATGTATATAAGTTTAGTTCTTGTAACTACTGGATTCAACTTAGAGCTCCGCTCTTTCAGGGAGAATTTTTATATCTGGTTCCGCTACCAAGGCCTTGATAGATTCAGGGGCCACTCACTCGTTTATTTCAGAGGTCTTTGCAAACTTTCTCAAGATCCAGACCATTGGGCTAGATACAGCCTTTTCAGTAGTGTTGCCGTCAGGCGAGGAGATGGCAGCTACCAACGTTATCCGAGATATAGACCTTGAGTTGCACGGTAAACTTGTTTATGCGGATCTGATTGTGCTACCGATGCCAGAATTTGACATCATCCTAGGGATGGACTGGCTATTGAGGAACATAGTGTTGATAGACTTCTAGCGGAGATCTGTTCTTGTCCGACCGCCTGGAATGGAGCAGTTCTAATTTGAGCCGGACAGGTACTTTCCTTTACCGCGTATTATTCCTTATGTTCAGGCTAGGAAACTCATGCATAGAGGGTGTCGGGCATTTCTAGCGACCTTTTTATCTGTCCCCGAGGAACCCAGCCAGTCAGCCTCAGATGTTCCGATTGTCAGAGATTTCTTAGACGTTTTTCCCGAAGACGTCTCTGGTATGCCACCCGAGAGAGAGGTGGAGTTTTCCATTGAGCTTATGCCAGGTACGGCTCCGATATCCAAAGCGCCGTACCGACTAACACCGACAGAGATGGCAGAGCTTAAGAAGCAGATTCAGGAACTTCTCGACAAGGAGTTCATTCGCCCGAGCTTTTCTCCATGGGGCGCGCCGGTCTTATTTGTGAAAAAGAAGGATGGCTCGATGAGGCTTTGCATTGACTACCGGGAGTTGAACAGGGTTACAGTGAAGAATAAATACCCATTGCCGAGGATTGAGGATCTGTTTGACCAGTTGCAGGGAGCTTCGATTTTCTCCAAGATAGATCTGCGTTCTGGTTATCATCAGTTGAGGGTGAGAGATGCTGATGTCTCGAAGACTGCTTTCAGGACTCGTTATGGTCACTACGAGTTCCTTGTGATGCCGTTCGGTCTGACGAATACGCCAGCGATCTTCATGGATCTCATGAATCGCGTATTTCAGCCGTATCTCGACCATTTTGTGATAGTGTTCATAGATGACATACTCGTCTACTCCAAGAGTCGGGAGGAGCACAGCAGGCATCTGACCACAGTGGTGCAGACATTGCAGAAGCACAAATTATTCGCAAAGTTCAGTAAATGCAAATTCTGGTTAGAGAAGGTGGCATTCTTGGGCCACATTGTCTCCAGCAGTGGTATTGAGGTAGACCCCGCAAAAGTTGCAGCAGTCAGAGATTGGGTTGTGCCTCAGAGTGCATCCGAGATCCGCAGTTTTCTTGGGTTGGCAGGATATTACAGGAAGTTCATTTAGGGATTCTCATCCATTGCCGTTCCACTCACAGCACTGACCAAGAAAAATGTGAAATTTGTGTGGAGCGAGGAGTGTCAGAAGAGCTTCGATACTTTGAAGCAAGCTCTTATCTCAGCACCCGTTTTGGCTGTACCGTCAGGATCTGGTGAGTTTGTCCTTTATACCAATGCTTCGAAACTTGGTTTAGGTGCAGTTTTGATGCAGCATGGGAGAGTGATAGCTTATGCTTCTCGACAGCTGAAAATCCATGAGAAGAATTACCCTACCCATGATCTGGAGTTAGCGGCCGTAGTTTTTGCTTTGAAGATTTGGAGGCACTATCTGTATGGAGAGAAGTGTCAGATCTTTACCAACCACAAGAGCCTCAAGTATTTCTTCACGCTGAAGGAGCTGAACATGCGTCAGAGGCGTTGGTTGGATCTTGTGAAAGACTACGATTGTGACATTAGCTACCACCCGGGCAAAGATAATGTAGTCGCGGATGCTTTGAGCAGAAAAGTCGCAGTGATGGCTCACTTGACGATTCAGAAACCTCTTCAGATTGAGATGCAGAAGTTCGATCTTGAGACTTATCCTCGAGGTTGAGTTCCTCATTTATCTACCTTGACTATCCAGTCCTCTCTTATTGACCGTATTCGCAGTGGTCAGGCAGCAGATGAGCAGTTAGCACAGTGGAAGAAGAGAGATGAAGCCAAGGGCATTGTCTTGTATACAGTCAGCGCCGAGATAGGATATGGGTTCCTAGCAGTGATTCTATCCGAGCAGACATCTTCTCAGAGGCCCATACGTCCCCGTACTCCATTCACCCTGTGAGTACGAAGATGTACAAAGATCTGCAGCTATTGTATTGGTGGCCAGGGATGAAGAAGGATATCAGGCGTTTTGTATCCGAGTGCCTGACTTGCCAGTTAGTGAAGGCCGAGCATCAGAGACCAGCAGGTTCGCTCAAGCCTCTTCCTATTCCCGAGTGGAAGTTGGAGAACATTACCATGGATTTTGTGACCGGTTTGCCGAAGTCAGCCAGAGGATCGAATGCCATCTGGGTGATTGTAGATCGTCTTACCAAATCAGCGCACTTCTTGCCTATTAAGACGACTTTCACCATGGTTCAGTATGCAGAGCTGTATATCCGAGAGATAGTCCGACTCCATGGTATTCCAGTTTCTATCGTATCCGACAGAGATCCCAGATTCACTTCCTCATTTTGGAAGAGTTTGCATTCGACTTTGGGTACGAAGTTGCTGTTTAGCACAGCTTTCCATCCGCAGACAGATGGGCAGTCGGAGCGAGTTATTCAGATTTTGGAGGATCTTCTTCGCCCTTGCGTCATCGATTTCTCAAGGAGTTGGGAGACGAACTTGCCACTGGTTGAGTTCACCTATAACAACAGTTTCCAGTCGTCTATAGGTATGGCTCCGTATGAAGCACTGTATGGCCGCAAGTGTAGATCTCCTGTTCATTGGGATGAGGTAGGAGAGAGAGCAGAGTTGGGTCCAGAGATTGTCCAGCAGGCAGCATTGGTAGTAGTCAAGATCCGTGATAGGATGAGGACTGCTCAGAGCCGACAGAAGAGTTATGCCGATCAGCGGAGGAGAGATTTAGAGTTTGCAGTGGGCGATCATGTCTTTGTGAAAGTGGCACCTATGAAGGGTGTCATGAGGTTTGGCAAGAAAGGGAAGCTCAGTCCGAGATTCATTGGACCGTTTGAGATCCTTGACAGAGTTGGGACGCTAGCTTATCGTGTGGCTTTTCCGCCGAATCTGGCCGGAGTACACAATGTCTTTCACGTCTCCATGCTGAGGAAGTATATGGCAAATCCTTCGCATGTGCTGAATTTCGAGCCGTTGCAGCTTACTCCAAACTTGTCTTATGAGGAGAGACCGGTGCAGATCCTAGACCGGCAGGAGAAGAAACTTCGGAACAAGTTGGTTAAGCTAGTCAAAGTCAAATGGCTCAACCATTCTGAAGAGGAAGCTACGTGGGAGTCTGAGCCGGAGATGAGAGATCGATACCTCGAGTTATTCGGTGAGTTCTAATTTCGAGGACGAAATTTATTTTAAGGGGGGAAGGATTGTAGAACCCGTAAATCAGTAGACGTATAAGCCATGCATAATTCTAGATTTTTAAAATTTAGTTGACTTCATTGCATGATTATTTTAAATGCATTTGTTTGAAGTTAATTATTTATTATTTAAGTATAGTAGTTTGATTTTTAGCATTTCAGTTATTTCAGTGAGGCCGGACCGGAGTTGGAGTTTTGAGATAGAATTTAAGATTGGAGAAATACTTCCAGAAGTTAATTTAGCTAGGAAGTAAGTTCATTTAAGTTAAAAAGGGAAGTTGAGGATTTAATTTAATTATTTGAGGTGATTAAGAAATGAGCTCATTTAAGTTACTTAATTAAGGGTTTTATTCAATAAATTATTTAAGAGATTAGTGAGGCTTTTAAGAGTTATTAATTATCAACTAGATAATAATATTTCCCCTTCATTTTATTGCAAATTTCGGCCACCCCATTAGTGTGTCAACTATGATATGCCAACTCACTTTTGACCCTTTCCTTGTCATCTATTAGCATGATAATCTTTCCATTTAATAACCACCCTTAATTAATTAATTAGTGGACATATCCTAGTCTAGAAACAAGAGAGAATTCGGCCACTTACATTCTAGAACCATCCCACATATCATTTGATAGCAACAACTTTTCAAATTTCAAAGGAAGGAAGACTTGGTATCCCTTTATTAGTGGATCTCCCTCACACACTCCTAACCATTTCCCCTCTCCCAAATTTCGAAATTCAGAGCATTTTCAGAGTGTTAAAACCGTGAGGTTCGTAGCTTAATAGAGGAGAGAATAATCGAGAGCAAGAAAGGTAGACAAGAAAGCGTTCCACTCCTCCGTGCCGCGTCATCGTCGTTTCGTTCGTTTTCTTTCGAAACGAAACCAGGCATGTCTAGATTTCTTTCAAACCTCAAGCAAGTCATATTATCAATTATTTTTCAGTACATGATCAGGTTTTATCATGCTAAAACCGAATTATATCAGCAAATTTCAGAAACTTACACATGCAGAATTTTCGATTTTAAGATGCATTTCACGGTTTGCTTTGTGTTGTGAGTTTCAGATATTGGTTCCATTCCAGGCTCCCAAGGCGACATCTAGACATGTCCTAACATGGATTAGGATCACTTTAGTCCAATATTTCAGTCACCCTGCTTGCTGGAATTGGAAATTTACAGCAACTTTCCATCGGTACAAGTTTGGGTCTCAAAATTTCAGTGTTGCTGTCAAGGAGAAAGGATCTGATCCTGGCTGCCCCAAGGGCCTATAGCCATGGTTAGATCCCTTCCCTAGCAAGTCTAAGACGTGACTAAGTCGCCCTTTTGGTGGCTTGGTCCATGGCTCATCGATTTTTAATTTAAAAACAAGGACAGCCCCTCCCCTCTCTGCCCTTCGGTTTTGGTACAACATTTGTGTTTCGAGTTTGTGGAGTGGTATGGATCTTGGTTGGCCTATGGCCCTTAGCCACGGTTCATACCATGTCCCTCGATGTATAGATCGTGCCATGGTCTAACAAATGGCCACTGGAACGACACAAGACAACGATCAAAGTACATCACTACACACACATACACGTGGGGCTCGGTTGGAGTGTCGTTTGAGTTATGGTGTGATGCGGATTGTGGCTGGCCTAGGGCCCTTAGCCATGGTTCGAATCATTCTTTGGGACGTTGTGGAGAGGATTTGGTCGGTGGTTCAAGCCCCAATGGCCAAAAGTCTCGCAAACGACGCGATGCAAGAAAGGTTGCAGCTGCTGGAAAATTACAGCAAGTTTCTGTGTCGGTTCGGAGGCTCGTTCGAGTTCTCGGTCGGCTTCTAGCCTATGGCCTTGGACTGGACAGTGCCCCAATGAGTTAGGAAGGTCATGTTTTTGACCGTTTGCGATTCGGATCATTTTTAAGGTCGTACGAGAATTTACGGTGCGATGTGCCAAATTGACTATCGAAAAAGCGTTTCGTGTTTTGGCCTCCATTCCACCTAGATTTCAACCCTATCATTTTAGGAGCATTATTTTATGATTTTTCAGCGTATTTTAATCATGACTATACGTCGGTTCGGTGTCGGTTCAGGTTGGCTCGGAGTCATGATTAAATGCGAAGTCATTAGGCGTCATAGTCGCATCTTTTGAACTAAATTGCATAGTTGGTCAAGTTTAAGCTATTGCATATTTTTCATGGCACAGTTAGGTTGCAGCGAGCCTGGGGACGATCCAATCCAATCCAGTTGGTAAAATTACGGGACATTTTCATTATGCAAGTTAATTATTTTACGTGCATTAAATAGAAAATGATTATTTTTGAGATTTATGCGATATGGCTTGTGGTTCATTCACTATGTGGGAGTGTTATTTTATACGGTCGCAGTGACCGATCAGTTCAATATGGTACCACCCGGTCGCCAGTGACCGGCCAGCTCAGTTCAGTTTCAGCCTCCCCGGTAGTCAGTTACCGATCAGTTCAGCTTAGTGCAGGGGCCACAGGCTTAAAACATAATCTCAACAGAAAATTTTACCAGTTATTTCAGTGCAGGCTCCAAGGAGCAAACATTTTTTTACTGTGATTATCAGTTCAGTTATGCACGTATTATAATTGCTCAGTACAGATTATTTTCAGCATGCCTCAGGACAGGATATGTTATCTCATGCATATTTTAAATTCAGATTTTTACTCGTTACCTGCGATATATGCAAGCTGAGTCTTTAGGTTTACTAGACTTGATTGTTGTAGGTACTGATGAGGCCAGGGCCGAGGGCGGGGACCAGTGAGCCATCTTGGTCGGCAGTAGTGGCACCCGAGGACCTCATAGCAGCAGTTGTTATTTTATTTCGCAAACATTTTATCAGTCGTTCGATATTTTTAAATTATGATTTTTGGCAAATTTTATTTTCTTCCGCTGCAATATTTTGAAATATTGAACTTGATTCACCAGTGATTTTATGAATGAGGCCATTTAACTTCTTTTAAAAAGAAAATTTTTAAATTTCCGCAAATTTTCAAGCAAGAAGTTCTAGGGCACTTTACACATGACGAGCTATCAAGGAAATCCTACAAGTTGGATGTCTAAAGTAGAGGAGGTTGAGAATCATGGGAATAATATTGGAGATTTTTGGAATGTTATTCAAGTGCAATTGTCGAAGGTGGAGCGCACCCGCGCCAGTTCAGGGACTGCACCCGCGGTCCATAATAATCAAATTTAAGAGAATATTACCGAAGCTATACCGCACCCGCGGTCCGAAGGCGAGCGCACCCGCGGAAGGCGAGCGCACCCGCGGTCCTTTGCATCCGAACTTCGCCGAAGCGGCACCGCACCCGCGGTCCAGTATGCAGCGCACCCGCGGTCTATTGTCAACTTCCGTGTCAAAGTTGCTAGTTATCTTCTTTAATACTTTCTACACTACTTTTTATGGGTTTTATTAATTATATAATGCATTGTAATGACCAAAAACGAGAATTATTGAAGATTGATATCAAATACATTGAGTTCTCTCAATTTTCAAAGCTTTTAGCTTTGTTCTTCACAAGAAGAAAACCAAATCAAACTTATCAAAGATTTTCATCTTTGTGGCGTTTATAGATTGTTCTTCGCACGGATTGTCAAAACAAGTTCTTTGAAGGTTCGTTTGAAATTCAATTGTTTTATCGTTAATATTTGTTGCTAAGTTATAATCGCTTAGAGGTGAATATCACAAAATCGTTACTTGTTTCAAAAGATCGGGACAACATAATCGTTCCTTGTTTGTTATTGAATTGAGGGTGCGATTTCTATATTCGTGCTTGCCTTTCATTCGTACGAGGATTCGTATCATTTGGTATCAGAGCTTCTGGTTCTGTTTGATTCAAGTAAGTTATCGTTGTTGTTGTTATTTTCAGATCTGTCTAAAAAAAAAATCCGTTCTGTTATTAGATCTGTGTTATCCTTTTGTTTCTATTTTCAGAACTGTTTAAAATTTCATTATGTTCTCAAATCTGTGTTATCTTTTCGTTTTTATTCAAGATCTTTCTAAAACTTCGATTCTGTTTTCAGATCCGTGTTATCCTTTGTATTGTTGTAAGATCTGCGTTATTCTAGTTGTTCTTTGTTTTGTGCAGTCCAAGTGAGACAGTTGCAAGTGTTCACAAGTTAAATCTTCTTAGTTTGATTAAAAAATATATATATAAAGATTGATCACATCTTAGAGAGAACTATCAAATTCGAGTGAAAACACTTTAGTGCGAGCATTATTTCTTTGGAGTGACCGGTGAGTATTTTGTAGTGAGGAAAAAGAAAAAAAAAAGAGAGTCGAGTGAATTTTCATTAGAGTGACCAGTGAGGATTTGTGGTGAGAAAATTTATTCTTTATTTTTTTCTACTAACCTTTTCTTGCAGGTATAATAGTTGACGATCGTCAATTTCAAACAATGTTGAGAGGGTTGGATAGAATATGAGAGAAGGAGTTTAAGCCTCTACGAAAAAAATATAGGAGGTGTGAAGAAGAGGAAATACATGATAGGCAATATGATGAGGATAGGCGACGTAGAAGATTTGGAGGGAATAGATCATTGTATTTGCATCGTGATGATGATAGGGGATGTGAGGAGAGTAGTAGGTATAGCAACCGGGGAGAGAAAATCATTGCTAGGCCAAAGAATGAGTCGAGAGTTGAAGTTAGCAAATATGAATATCAAGGTACAAGTAAAAACTCAAATTCAAGTACTTGTGATATTATATGTTGTTGGTGTTTAGAAATTGGTCATGATATCAGTCAATGTCCACGTGATAAGGTGGCCATAGTAGAATCATCTGTTGAACCTGAATCTGATGTTGCTGAACCTGAATATGAATTTGAGGTTGGAGAGATTGAGGATGATAATACTACGCTGGTTCTTGACACGAGTGTTGAGCAGTATGTGGTGGAAGGTGAATTGGTAGATGATGGTACTTCACTGGTTGATGATACGAGTACTGTTAAATAAAACCTTGTGGACAGTGAATCATTGAGTGGTGAAGAAATTTCTATTTTGTCTACCATGGGAGAGGAGAGTAGGCAAGGAAAAGTTATTATACATAAATTCGTTGAGCAACGAAATACTTCATTTGTTCAATTAAATCCAATTGTTGTTCTTGAGAATCAATTGAAATTCCTTGGATTGTGCGAAAAAGAAATTAAAAAGGCCGAAAGAAAGAGAGAACAAAAGAGTGAGATGGCCATAGAAAAGAAAGAAGAGAGAAAAGAACAAGAAAAAGAGGCCAAAGAAAGTAAAACGAAAAAGAACTTTATGGCCCAAAAGAGTGAGATGGAAAGATGCTTATTCTTGCATAAACCATTTCATGTACCTTTGTACAAAGTGGTTTATTGTTATGGTGATGATATAGCTGGATCAATTCCGAGCATTGCTATTTCTTATTTGCAGGTTCTTGGGGTTGTCATACCAAGGAGACAAGTGAGTTTTACTAAAGGGAGAACCCAAGGTTCCGAGCCTCGAGAATACAAGTACCATCGCGATGAGGTAAGTTTAGTTGCCAACACAACAACTATGAGGTATGACTTTCTTCCTTACTTTAAAGTTGTATTGCTTTGTTTTCAAGAATTTGTAGAACAGGTTGCAAGTTTGGTGGTTAGAGGACCGTGTGTCAGTTTGTCTTTATTCCTTGGTTGTTATGGATGTGAGACTATTGATGAAATGCATGTACTTTTTATGAACTTTGATTTTCCACGAGTTACTAAGTTAGTAGGATTTGTTTGCTACAAGGGTTTATATGCATTAGACTTAAATTTTTGTGATGAGTTAAGATATTGCATTGATAGTACACGTGACGTGTCTTATTTCCATGATTTGTACTTGATTAGTGATGATTGTGAAGATTACATGGATAGTATATTTAGGGTGTTCTATTTGCATGATTTATGCTTGTTTGATGATGGTTTTGATGGGGGCAAGGATGAACATGACTGTTTCTTTGTTCATGATGAAAACATGTTTAACAAGAATAAATTTTTCATCCTACACTCATTGCATGAGTTGTTGCATGATATGGAGGCACATGATATTTGTTTGAGTGGTAGCTATGAAGTAATTAGAGCCATAGATAGGATGCATGAATTTTTACTATGGTTGCATATGAAGAAGTATGTTAAGTGGTGTAGTCAAGGGTGCATTGGATATAGGGAAAGGGCATCTAAGCTAGATCCTTATATGTTGCATCAATTATATCTTATTCCTAGTGAGCTATGGTCGTACACGTGTATGGATTTCACTTGTGTGTTAACTAGGTCTAAGAAGGGGAGAAATCTGATCTTTGTGATAGTTAATGATATCTTATCATTTGGTGTCACTCATCAATTGGTGTATGTTGAGGTTGTTATATTGACAGTGAAGGCAACCATGGAGTTAGGGCTCAAAGCATTGAAGGAGCACGTGGGCAATAGCACCTAAAATCTTGAGCTTAATGGTAAGCATGTTGATAATATACTTCTTGTTATTACTAACTTGCTTCGTTTTTGTGTAGGTAGACAAGATTTGAGGACAAATCTTTTTGAAGAAGGGGAGTATGATAAGAATCTGACCGGGTGTTACGTGCTAATGGTTGAAAGAAGTTTAAAGATGCACTTCAAGGACTCATGATGAGCTATCAAGGAAGTCCTACAAGTTGGATGTCTAAAGTAGAGGAGGTTGAGAATCATGGGAATAATATTGGAGGTTTTTGGAATGTTATTCAAGTGCAATTGCCGAAGGTGGAGCGCACCCGCGCCAGTTCAGGGACTGCACCCGCGGTCCATAATAATCAAATTTAAGAGAATATTGCCGAAGCTATACCGCACCCGCGGTCCGAAGGCGAGCGCACCCGCGCTCCTAAAAGGACCGCACCTGCGGTCCTTTGCATCCGAACTTCGCCGAAGCGGCACCGCACCCGCGGTCCAGTATGCAGCGCACCCGCGGTCTATTGTCAACTTCCGTGTCAAAGTTGCTAGTTATCTTCTTTAATGCTTTCTACACTACTTTTTATGGGTTTTATTAATTATATAATGCATTGTAATGAACAAAAACGAGAATTATTGAAGATTGATATCAAATACATTGAGTTCTCTCAATTTTCAAAGCTTTTAGCTTTGTTCTTCACAAGAAGAAAACCAAATCAAACTTATCAAAGATTTTCATCTCTGTGGCGTTTGTCGATTGTTCTTCGCACGGATTGTCAAAACAAGTTCTTTGAAGGTTCGTTTGAAATTCAATTGTTTTATCGTTGATATTTGTTGCTAAGTTATAATCGCTTAGAGTGGAATATCACAAAATCGTTACTTGTTTCAAAAGATCGGGACAACATAATCGTTCCTTGTTTGTTATTGAATTGAGGGTGCGATTTCTATATTCGTGCTTGCCTTTCATTCGTACGAGGATTCGTATCAGCATGCCTAAGAAGCCGTGTTTGCTCATCAAAGAGCTCCTTGAGATGCAAATGAATGTCAGCAGCACTCTTTGCATCCTCAAAATGCCTCTGCAGCTCATCATTCATAGAATCCTGCATTTAACACTTGTCTTTCAAGTCATGGTTATACCAATCCTTGTAAGTCTGCAATTCCTCAGGAGTGCAGCTAGTCGGAGCCTCAACATGGGGCGACTCAGTTAGTGTATATGCTATCCTTTCCGAATTCAAGACGATCTTCATGTTTCTTAGCCAAGTGAGGTAATTAGATCCGGTTAATATGTGTTTTTCGAGTATTGCAGATAGCGGATTGCGAATCTGTAGGGACCCGGGCTCTAACTCAATTCTTTTTGGGATTAATTGGATCTTTATTCAAAATGTGGGTTAAATTTTCGCTTTTTAACATTAATTCAAATGTAAATACTAAGCATAATATCTTTCTTTATTTAATTACAACACATATAATCTACATGTCATGTTTTACTACCAACACATCACTAGTGTTTACTACAAACCATAAACTACAAGTAGTACAAATCTAGTACAATATCACTATTGATCTTCTGCGCCCGTAGTCACCACGCTATCTTAATCTCATCTCTGACGTGACCCAGATCCTGCCCCACCTGTTGTTATGCACACATACAGACATAACAACAGCCGGAAACTCCGGTGAGAACAAATCCCAGTATAAAGCATGTATACATGCTGATACAAAATCATAAATCATGCATGAAAGCAATAATAATGGCTCCATAGTCTATGAAACCGATCTATCTAAACATGCAACTCAAATCAAATCATGTCTTGACTCGAATCGACTCTACTCTAGGGATCCCGGTGTGAATAAGACGTCAATGGCTGTCACCTACCCTCCCAATCGGGGTGACTGTACGTCTTATTCCTAGACTTCGGTCATATCTGTATCGAGTGTCTACAATCGGATTGAATCTGGTCCGAAGCGTCGATACCACCGAACATCTAGTTTGGCAAGTCTGCCAATGACTCTCCTATCTCAAAGGCTTGAATATAAATCTATAAACAAGACAGCATCCTATCAAGAGATTTGAATATAAATCTATAAACAAATCAAATTCATATCAAAAGATAAACAACAATTCTAGTATGTGATTTGGTTGGGAAACTCAAATTGAATCTCATTTGAGTTGTGTCTTCCCCAAACAAAACATGATTTATACCTTTTGTCGTACAATCTATCGTAGTCGAAGTCTCGAAGAAGAATATGTCAAAATCAAATTTTAAATGGAAATGTTGATACATATTCTATCAATCTCTAATCTCAATCAACACATATCCAATTCAATACTTGATCTCGGTACAATTTAACGGCATAACGACGTAATTTCTCGATACCGGTCAATCCAACTCTCAACATATATCACCAATTCATACTTCTCAACTCATAATCATCATCATAAGCATATGATAGTACTCAAAGTCTGCATAAGTTAACTCTAAATGTAATAGCCAAGCCTGGTGTACGGTACGGTTTAAGTTTTCATAAGTTAATTGACTACTTGGTCAAGTTTAGGTATAGTTTGGATGTTAAGAGTTTCGATTTATGATTTATAGTATGGTTGGTTATAGATTATGTGTAGTGCTTTTGTAGCGGCGTTACGATTAAATTCATGATAATTCGTATGTTGAGCCAATTGGTATGAGGCCAATTGGAGTGGTTAGATAAGACATAGAGGTGTAACTTTTTTATTTTGAGTTTTGTTCAAATCATTGTGGAAGGTAAGCCAAAAGTTCCTCGAAGTGTTTCGTGTGTTTCGACGTTCCTCCAGTGACACATGTTGGGAGAATGGGCATACCTTTTTACTTAGACGTCCACATGATCTGAAATTTTGAGGGATTCAAGACAAGACATAGAGCTACAACTTTGTAGTTTACCACGTTTTCAAATTATGAAGGGAAGAGGCGTTTCAGAAGTGATCTTTGGAGTGGCAGTGCGCAAAGTGTGCGCCCGAGCGGGAATAAATGTCCGCCCGGGCGAGCCTACTTCAAAAATTTTGGATTTCTGGCCGAGAGTTCCGCGTCCGAGCGGAAAAATATTTCCGCCCGAGCGGCCAACAATTTTTAAAAAGCGTGTTTTTGGAGTTTTAAGTGCTTATATACAAGTGTTGCTCCATTTCTCTCATTTCTCACCTCTCATTTTTGGATTTCTCTCCTTGGGAAGGCTAGGGTTCCTTATTTCTTTCACTTCCTATCTTCGATTCAAGCTTTTAATTGGTGATTTGAGTTAAGATCGAAGTTCTTCTTGGTGCTAGGAAGCTAAGGTAAGCTTTTGGTGTTGTTATTTCTTGGTTTTGGAAGAGAGATGATATGGGTTTGTTGTTATGTTGGTTTTTATGGATTATTTGGCATGGGTTCTTGATTATTGAGTTGATGATGGTGTTATATACGGGTTATTGTTGTAGGATTTCAACCAAGGAGTTAGATTCAAGGTGTTCTTGTGGTTTGTAAGTGGAAATTCATCCCTTGTGCTCACATGATGTTATATGTATTGTGTTTCGAAGGTTGTAATGTGTTATTCCCTTCATTTGCTTCATAGTTATGTATTGATTCATTTGTTATATCTATTGGAGGCATTGTATGTCTCAATTGTATTGAAAGGGAATACAAAGATATAGTATTCAAGGTGTTTGATAAAATGTCCCATAGAAAGAGTTTTAATGTTTTATGGATTGATAGATACATAGTCAGATATTGCATGCAATTAGTTGATCAACGACCATAGGCTTATATCCCTCAGAGTTGTCGATTTATATCGATGGGATAAGAGCACCACAGACAGAGTTACTATTGATATCAATCCACCATAGTAAAGAGAAATACCATCTCATTGTTATGCTATTACTACGATTTACATGTTTCAGAGTTGATGGTATTTTATGTTTTCAAAGCCATGTTTTCAGAGTATACTATGTATCATTGCTATGTAAGAGTTTCACTTGCTGAGTTTTATACTCATATTTCAGTTATTTCATGTGATGCAGATAAGAGCGACGAACCAGGACGTTGATTGGAGCCGGGGTCATATGCATAAGAGATGGAAGGAAGTGGAAGATTATTTTGTTATACATGATCAAAATGATATTTTGTATTTTGATGCAACACTTTTTGGGATCATGTATATTCTTTTGATGGTATATATATTGGAAATGTATTTTGAATCCTTTCTCCCTTTAAAGAAAAATTTTAAATTCCGCTGCTATTTTTATTGTAAACGGGTCGAGGTGTCACACTAAACATGCTGGAAAATAATAACTATAGCATACAACGTCCGTTCTTCGATCCGGTTGCGTTTCTACGATATCAATAATCTCAAGAACATATTATGAAACTCAATTCATCCTTCTCCTAAAACATACATATCAAAAGGTGCTGGAATTGAATTAAACTTACATCTTCTTGTAGCTTCCAAAGAAAGGAACCCAAATATATATTTAGATTCAAGTTTTAATGTATAAATCTCACACAATCACAATTATAACTTTGGGAGAACTTGAGAAATTGTTGGAGATGCTCTCGGTTCTGAATTCTGAAATGAGAAAGACTAATCAGTTCAATATCTATATATATACATGCCATGTGTCACAACAAGGAACAAAGGTGGATTTCTCGCATGCAGCACCGCGGGTGCGATCACTCTTCACCGCGGGATAAAAACGGGTGATAAAATGTTTGCGGAATAAAATAACAACTGCTGCTTTGAGGTCTTCGGGTGCCACTACTGCCGACCCAAGCTGCTTCACTGGTCCCCGCCCTCGGCCCTGGCCTCATCAGTACCTACAACAATCAAGTCTAGTGAGCCTAAAGACTCAGCATGCATATATCGCAGGTAACGAGTAAAAATCTGAATTAAAATACGCATGAGTTAACATATCCTGTCCTGAGGCATGCTGAAAATAATCTGTACTGAGCAATTATAATACGTGCATAACTGAACTGATAATCACAGTAAAAAAAATGTTTGCTCCTTGGAGCCTGCACTGAAATAACTGGTAAAATTTTCTGTTGAGATTATGTTTTACGCCTGTGGCCCCTGCACTAAGCTGAAATGATCGGTAACTGCCTACCGGGGAGGCTGAAACTGAACTGAGCTGGCCGGTCACTGGCGACCGGGTGATACCATACTGAACTGATCTGTCACTGGCGATCGTATAAATTAACACTCCCACATAGTGAATGAACCACAAGCCATATCGCATAAATCTCAAAAATAATCATTTTCTATTTAATGCACGTAAAATAATTAACTGGCATAATGAAAATGTCCCGTAATTTTACCAACTGGATTGGATTGGATCGTCCCCAGGCTCGCTGCAACCTAACTGTGCTATGAAAAATATGCAATAGCTTAAACATGACCAACTACGCAATTTACGTTCAAAAGATGCGACTATGATGCCTAATGACTTCGCATTTAATCATGACTCCGGGCCAACCTGAAACGACACCAAACCGACATATAGTCATGATTAAAATACGCTGAAAAATCATAAAATAATGCTCCTAAAATGATAGGGTCGAAATCTAGGTGGAAGGAGGCCAAAACACGAAACGCTCTTTCGAGAGTCAATTTGGCACATCGCACCGTAAATTCTCGTACGACCTCAAAAATGATCCAAATGACAAACGGTCAAAAACATGACCTTCCTAACTCAATGAGGCACTGTTTAGTCCAAGACCATGGGCTAAAAGCCAACCAAGAACTCGAACAAGCCACCGAATCAACACAGCAACTTGCTGTAAAATTCCAGCAACAGTTCAATCGTGTAACTTGTGTTGTGTTTGTGACTACCGGCTATTGGGGCATGAACCACCGACCAGAGACTCTTACCAACATCCAAAGGAGTGATTTGAACCATGGCTAAGGGCCCTAGGCCAGCCACAATCCGCGTCACACCATAACTTAACCGAAACTCCAACCGAGAACCAACGTGCATGCGTGTGTAGTGTTTTGCTTAGATCGATGTCTTGCGTCGTTCCAGTGGCCATTTGATTGACCATGGCACGATCTAGACATATAGGGGCATGGTATGAACCGTGGCTAAGGGCCATAGGCCAACCAAGATCCACACTAACCCAACCAACTCGAAATACATGTGCTGAAAAATGGAAGGGGCCGAAGGGTATAGGGGGCTGTTTTGATGTTTTGATTAAAAACCGATGAGCCATGGACCAAGCCACCAAAAGAGCAACTTAGTCACGTCTTAGACATGCTAGGGGAGTGTTCCAACCATGGCTAAGAGCCCTTAGGGCAGCCAAGATCAGATCCAACCCACTTGACATAAAAACTGAAATTTTCGAACACATGAGAAGCAATGGGAAAGTTGCTGTCATTCTGAATTTCCAGCGTGCATGGGGTTAAAACAATGGACAAACGTGGTCCTAATGCATCCTATTACATGTATATAGGTCGCCTTGGGAGCCTGGAATCGAACCAATCACCTGAAACAACAAAACTCAGAAAACGTGAAGCTTGTCATGAAAGGGCCGAAATCTGCATGCCTTATTTTCTGAAAATTCTATGATGTATTTCGGTTTTTGCATGATAAAACATGATCATGTACTGAAAAATAATTGATAATATGACTTGATTGAGGTTTGAAAGAAATCTAGACATGCCTGGTTTCGTTAAGAAAGAAAACGAACGAAACGACGACGACGCGGCACGGAGGAGATGGAGCACTACTCTTGTTCTTTCTAGTTCTCGATTTTTCTCCCTTTCTCCCTAGCTATTACTCACGTTTTTTCTACTGAAAAGGGGTCTGATTTCGGTGGGGAGGGAGTGTGATGGAGTGGTTATGAGGGGTGAGGAGGATGGTGCAAGATATAAGGATCATATCAAGACCAAGTCTTCATGCATTTGAATTTTGAATTTGAATTGCTATCAAATGATCTCTTGGGTGATTCTAGAGTATAGTGGCCGATTTTCTCATGCCAATCAAGGGTTAGGATAGTGGTCTAGTATTAATTAATTAAGGTGGAAAAATAGCTAAAAGAATTAGCATGCTAATCAACCAAGAATGGGTCAAAGGTGAGTTGGCAAGTCCTAGTTTGTTCTTCTAGGGGTGTGGCCGAAAATTTACAAATAAAATGAAGGGGAAATATTGCTATCTAGTTGATAATTAATAACTCTTAAAAGCCTCACTAATCCCTCAAATAATTAAATTAAATACTCAATTAACTAAAAATATTTCTTAAACTTCTTTTTAACTTAAATGAACTTACTTGCTAGCTAAATTAACTTCTGGAAATATTTCTCGAATCTTAAATTCTATCTCCAAACTCCGACTCCAGTCCGGCCTCACTGAAAATAACTGAAATGCTAAAAATCAAACTACTGAACTGCGATAATAAAATAATTAACTTTAAAGAAATGCATTTAAAATAATCATGCAATGAAGTCAACTAAATTTTAAAAATCTAGAATTATGCATAGCTTAAACGTCTACTGATTTACGGGTTCTACAATCCTTCCCCCCTTAAAAATAAATTTCGTCCTCGAAATTAGAACTTAACGAATAACTCGGGGTATCGATCTCTCATCTCCGACTCAGACTCCCACGTAGCTTCCTCCTCTGAATGGTTGAGCCATTTGACTTTGACTCGCTTAACCAACTTGTTCCGAAGTTTCTTCTCCTGACGGTCTAGGATCTGCACTGGTCTCTCCTCATAAGATAAGTTCGGAGTAAGCTGCAACGGCTCAAAGTTCAGGACATGCGAAGGATTTGCCATATAGTCCTCAGCATGAAGACGTGGAACACATTGTGTACTCCGGCCAGATTCGGCGGAAGAGCCACACGATAAGCTAGCGTCCCAACTCTGTCAAGGATCTCAAATGGTACAATGAATCTCGGACTGAGCTTCCCTTTCTTGCCAAACCTCATGACACCTTTCATAGGTGCCACTTTCACAAAGACATGATCGCCCACTGCAAACTTTAAATCTCTCCTCCGCTGATCGGCATAACTCTTCTGTCGGCTCTGAGCAGTCCTCATCCTATCACGGATCTTGACTACTACCTCTGCTGCCTGCTGGACAATCTCTGGACCCAACTCTGCTCTCTCTCCTACCTCATCCCAATGAACAGGAGATCTACACTTTCGGCCATACAGTGCTTCATACGGAGCCATACCTATAGACGACTGGAAACTGTTGTTATAAGTGAACTCAACCAGTGGCAAGTTCGACTCCCAACTCCCTGAGAAATCAATGACGCAAGCGCGAAGAAGATCCTCCAAAATCTGAATAACTCGCTCCGACTGCCCATCTGTCTGCGGATGGAAAGCTGTGCTAAACAGCAACTTCGTACCCAAAGTCGAATGCAAGCTCTTCCAAAATGAGGAAGTGAATCTGGGATCTCTATCGGATACGATCGAAACTGGAATACCATGAAGTTGGACTATCTCCCGGTTATACAACTCTGCATACTGAACCATGGTGAAAGTTGTCTTAATAGGCAAGAAGTGCGCTGATTTGGTAAGACGATCTACAATCACCCAGATGGCATTCGATCCTCTGGCTGACTTCGGCAAACTGGTCACAAAATCCATGGTAATGTTCTCCCACTTCCACTCGGGAATAGGAAGAGGCTTGAGCAAACCTGCTGGTCTCTGATGCTCGGCCTTCACTAACTGGCAAGTCAGGCACTCGGATACAAAACGCCTGATGTCTTTCTTCATTCCTGGCCACCAATACAATAGCTGCAGATCTTTGTACATCTTCGTACTCCCAGGGTGAATGGAGTACGGGGACGTATGGGCCTCTGATAAGATGTCTGCTCGGATAAAATCACTGCTAGGAACCCATATCCTATCTCGGTATCTCAAAATACCGTCGCTGACTGTATACAAGACACTGCCCTTGGCTTCATCTCTCTTCTTCCACTGTGCTAACTGCTCATCTGCTGCCTGAACACTGCGAATACGGTCAATAAGAGAGGACTGGATAGTCAAGGTAGATAAACGAGGAACTCTACCTCGAGGATAAGTTTCAAGATCAAACCTCTATATCTCAAACTGAAGAGGTTTCTGCATCGTCAAATGAGCCATCACTGCGACTTTCCTGCTCAAAGCATCCGCAACTACATTAGCTTTACCCGGGTGGTAGCTAATGTCACCATCGTAGTTTTCACAAGCTCCAACCAACGCCTCTGACACATGTTCAGCTCCTTCTACGTAAAGAAATACTTGAGGCTCTTGTGGTCGGTAAAGATCTGACACTTCTCTCCATACAGATAGTGCCTCCAAATCTTCAAAGCAAAAACTACGGCCGCTAACTCCAGATCATGGGTAGGGTAATTCTTCTCATGGATTTTCAGCTGTCGAGAAGCATACGCTATCACTCTCCCATGCTGCATCAGAACTGCACCTAAACCAAGCTTCGAAGCATCGGTATACAGAACAAACTCACCGGATCCTGACGGTACAGCCAAAACCGGTGCTGAGATAAGAGCTTGCTTCAAGGTATCGAAGCTCTTCTGACACTCTTCGCTCCACACAAATTTCACATTTTTTTGGTCAGTGCTGTGAGTGGAACGGAACGGCAATGGATGAGAATCCCTGAATGAACTTCCTGTAATATCCTGCCAACCCAAGAAAACTGCGGATCTTGGATGCATTCTGAAGCACAACCCAATCTCTGACTGCTGCAACTTTCGCCGGGTCTACCTCAATGCCACTGCTAGAAACAATGTGGCCCAAGAACGCCACCTTCTCTAACCAGAATTCGCACTTACTGAACTTTGCGAATAGTTTGTGCTTCTGCAATGTCTGCAACACTGTGGTCAGATGCCTGCTGTGCTCCTCCCGACTCTTGGAGTAGACGAGAAAGTCATCTATGAACACTATCACAAACTGGTCGAGGTATGGCTGAAATACGCGATTCATGAGATCCATGAAGATCGCTGGCGCATTCGTCAGTCCGAACGACATCACAAGGAACTCGTAGTGGCCATAACGAGTCCTAAAAGCAGTCTTCGAGACATCAGCATCTCTCACCCTCAACTGGTGATAACCGGAACGCAAATCTATCTTGGAGAAAATCGAAGCTCCCTGCAACTGGTCAAACAGATCCTCAATCCTCGGTAGTGGGTATTTATTCTTCACTGTAACCCTGTTCAACTCCCGTTAGTCAATGTGCAAAGCCTCATCGTGCCATCCTTCTTTTTCACAAATAATACCGGCGCGCCCCATGGACAAAAGCTCGGGCGAATGAACTCCTTGACGAGAAGTTCCTGAATCTGATTCTTAAGCTCTGCCATCTCTGTCGGTGCTAGTCGGTACGACGCTTTGGATATCGGAGCCGTACCTGGCATAAGCTCAATGGAAAACTCCACCTCTCTCTCGGGTGGCATACCAGAGACGTCTTCGGGAAAAACGTCTAAGAAATCTCTGACAATCGAAACATCTGAGGTTGACTGGCTGGGTTCCTCGGGGACAGATAAAAAGGTCGCTAGAAATGCCCGACACCCTCTATGCATGAGTTTCCTAGCCTGAACATAAGGAATAATGCGCGGTAAAGGAAAGTACCTGTCCGGCTCAAATAAGAACTGCTCCATTCCAGACGGTCGGACAAGAACAGATCTCCGTTTGCAGTCTATCAACACTCTGTTCATCAATAGCCAGTCCATCACTAGGATGATGTCAAATTCTGGCATCGGTAGCACAATTTGATCCGCATAAACAAGATTACCGTGCAGCTCAAGGTCTATATCTCGGATAACATTGGTGGCTGCCATCTCCTCGCCTGACGGCAACGCTACTGAAAAGGCTGTATCTAGCCCAATGGTCTGGATCTTGAGAAAGTTTGCAAAGACCTCCGAAATAAACGAGTGAGTAGCCCCTGAATCTATCAAGGCCTTGATAGCGGAACCAGATATAAAAATTCTCCCTGTCAACAACATAGTCCCCGGGTTGGTTTCCGTGGCATGAAGAGCAAAAACTCTGCCTTGGGTAGGCAGATTCCTCTGAGGACATTGCAGCAACATGTGGTCTGGACTGCCACACTTAAAACACTTTCCTGAGCCAGCCATACATGCTCCAGGATGGCGACGTGAGCACCTGGGACAGACTGGGTGCTCCTGAGTCTTCGGGGCTGGGCGTCCCCGCTGCTGCTGCTGCTGGCCTCGGTTCCTGTGCGGTCCATGAAAAGGCCTCTTATTCTGCTGCTGATGCTGATGAGGAGGAGGGCGGTGCGGTGCCTCGACTGGGCGCTTGCTCTGGCTATCTCTCTCGATATCCCGCAGATCCTGCTCTGCGGCTAAGGCCTTGGAGACGGCAATCTCATAAGTAGCAGGGTCGACACCCTAACATCCCGGCGCAAGATCGGCCGTAAACCCACTAGGAAGTGCATCAACTTGGCTCTGGCATCATTCGCGATCAGGGGCACAAAGTGACAGCCCCTCTCGAACTTACGGATGAACTCCGTAACCGTCATATCCCCCTGCCTCAGACTCATGAACTCGGTGGTCAGCCTGGTGCGAACCTCCTCAGCAAAATACTTGGAGTAGAAAACTTCCGTAAAGCGGGTCCATGAAAGTGTAGCCAAAGTCAAGGCTACCGAAGCTCCTTCCCACCATAAGCGGGCGTCTCCAGTGAACAGGTTGGTGGCACATCGGACTCGGTCTGCGTCTCCCAGCTCCATAAACTCGAAGATAACCTCGAGGGATTTGATCCATCCCTCGGCAACAATGGGGTCAGATGTCCCAGAGTATTCCTTCGGGCGCATCTTCATGAATCGCTCATAAACAGCCTCGGGCCCTGTCGACCTGGCTGCGGCTGCGGCATTGTCCCGCGCAAACTGTACGAAGAACTGTGCCATCCCAGCTAACATCTCGGCACTCATGTCCGGTGGGGGTGGTGGAGGAGGTGGTAGGTCTCCCTCCGGTCTACGCTCCTCCCTGTCCTCTCGGCGAGGCTCCTCCTCTCTATTGCGCTCTAGAATACGTCTAGGGGGCATACTGTTTCAACATAACCCATACGTAACTAACATGCATAATTCCATAATTTATTTTGAATGAACACTGAAATACTGAAAATCTGGTTGAAATTATTTCATGGAAGCATGCTGTCAAAATAATTCATGCTATAAATAAAATGCTGAACTGTAAAACTTACAGACCGAAGGCGTGGCTTCATGATCTTCTCGTGGTCAGTAGTAGTGTAACCCTATACAGAACCACCGCTCTAATACCAATTGCAAAAAGCCCTAAAACTTCTTGCTTTAAAATTTGCGGAAAATGAAAAATTTTCTTTTTAAAAGAACTTAAATGACCTCATTCATAAAATCACTGGTGAATCAAGTTCAATATTTCAAAATATTGCAGCGGAAGAAAATAAAGTTTGCCAAAAATCACAATTTAAAAATATCCAACGACTGATAAAATGTTTGCGGAATAGAATAACAACTGCTGCTCTGAGGGTTCTTGGGTGCCACTACTGCCGACTCAAGCTGGCTCACTGGTCCCCGCCCTCGGCCCTGGCCTCATCAGTACCTACTACAATCAAGTCTACTGTACAATGTCTCATTTGTGGCTATTTCAATGCTCGTTTGATAGCTATCATTATACAATAATTCATATAGTGACAATATGTCATGTCAACTGGTGTTAGTATGCAGCACTGCCACTCCCTGGATATCTCTCAATATCTGGATAGTATACTCTGGCTATCTGTCAGTCGGTGGATAATATATGAATGAGTTCATGGTATATTCTGCCACAATTACAAACTCAATCAAAATCACAATCTGATATAGTCTAGTTCTACATTCTGATCAATCTGACCATTTCCTTGACATCGATCTTTGTCATCTGGTCATGTTTGTACGTCATCTTGTACAAACTAATAGATATAGATTGAACAATCTTTCAATCACAATCATATCATATCACAATCTGGAAAGTATTGCAGTGGTCTTATTACGAAATTCATCGAAATATACTCCCCATGTCTAGTCAAGAATATACAAACTCTGTAATAAATCTTCTGATCTCTATCTTTCTATCTTCATTTATTGACGGTTCAGAAATTTCAGTACAATTCTGCCAACATTTCAGCATAAATTCTGCCACAACTGATTTAATCTGTCCAGGTCAGAACTATCTATTCGAATATCATACATTCTCAGTCACCAAAATGAAAAATGAATCCACTACGGTGCGTTTCGGACACTATCGATCATTTCAGATTCGAACTATTCGGTACAAAAAATCAGTTAATAATATAAATTAAAGAAAAATACCTACCTTGTATTCGGTTCTGATTGTCGATATCAAATTCTGTCGTACAATTCTGAAATATTTGACATCACAAGATAATCATTTTCATACAATAACAAAATCACATATCTGCTACTCTGATCGATGTTCTTATCTGATTATCGAATTTAAGCTCTGAACATTCTGATTAAATCTCTGAACTGCCGAAATTCTCGAGTTCAGCTCTGATTCTGTTTGAATAATCTATATTAAACACTGACTCAGAATAACAGTACTATCAAATCAGATTCATAATATCAATAATCTATACTGATATAGTGAGTTTAGTAAACACATAAAACGGCAATTCCTCGCAATATTGTCAATTCTGACTAATCAATCACGTCTTCATGTCGTTTTGATCAACTGCTATATATCATCTGTAAATACAATATGCCCTCAAACAATATAAGCTGTCTCAAATATAGTGTTAGAACAATAGCAATACTAAAGCAGATACAAAATAACCATCGTATACGAAAATCTGTCAATTCAGACCAAAAACATACATTTCTTACAAATTCTGACATTTCTGAAATTTCTGATCTATCTGATATGTCTGATATCGGTATCATTCTTATCTACTGATCATGATCTCAACTGTGTCAAAATCAATCGGTATACTAACTTCAGATATCACATATTCTGAATACCATCTGTTTCAAGCATGATTCATATCTGAATAATATATGTATACAATATTCACAGTTCTCAGAGTATTCAATACAATCTTCAGATATTCGATTCAATCAATCAGATGCTACAAATATATCAAAATGTCATAGATATAACGAGCATGAAATCATCAGAATATCTCTGAACATACTGAAATATGCCACCGAGCAACACTAAATCAAATGTAACTCCTGGTCGGTACTCTTCTACTAATCTTTTAATTCTTTCACTTCATTCAGTGACATGCTGCACATTCAATATCATTATGTACTGAATTCTAATAAAACAAACAGTACCTGGTCTCCATTCAATTCTGAAATCTATCTTTCTGATATAAAGCAAATCTGAAATCTTATCTGGGCAAACATCAGCCAACTCGTACATCATTGGCAAATCTGCCAATGCTAGGCTCGATTTCAGTATGTCTACTGAATACATAAGATGCCATCTGCTCCTTTCTGTAACAATCGAGTCCCTAGACAACACAAATATCTAAGGAATTCTGAATCTAGAATCCTTACCGTGAAATTTCTACTCATCAGCCAGATCTGGTCTGAATCTTATACTCTCCTGACAAGAATCTATAATAGTTCTGTACTTGTTCAACATATTAATATCAATAATGCGGTCAAATCAGAAGTACAAGTACATCATAATCTAACTCGACCTCATTCTCATCTTACTGTAGTATACAATATTTCACAGAAATCTTTGATATCAATCTTTCTTTTTCAACAAGTAAGAGAATCAATACTACAGTACAATCAGACTCAACAGGTACAGCATATCTCAATGCAACTTAGTCAAAGGTAATCGTAGGGAATGCATTAGTATATATCAATACATATGCAATATAATCATAAAAAAAATAGTACCATCCACTCTATCATCAGGTATGTCCGGTGTCTGTTCCTCGGTCTTCTGCTCCCTAAAATCTTCGGGAACTTCTCTGAGAACAAACTCTAGCAAGGTGTCCCGGCTGTCTACAAATATGGCAACTACCAGTCACTCCCTGGCATTGCTCTGTTGAATGTCTCCCTCCGCAAGTTCGGCAATATACTCCAGTATGACTCGGGCTGGAACTACTGGAGCTAGACGAACCACTCAGTCCGCTCCCTAACTTCTTAAACTGTTTCTTTCGATCTTTCAGCAAATCTTGCTTTCTACTCGTGCTGCCACGATCAAATCGGAGAGGGGATTGCTGTGTCTGGGGTTGCAGCGCACACACCCTTTTTAGTTGTCTAATCAGACTCGCCTCCGCTGTCTTTGCTTTACTCAAGGCATCAGCAAAATGATAAGGTCGCTGCATATTTATCAATGCAACTATCTCCGAGTTCAATCCTCTGATGAACTGATCTGCTACAGCTTCATCATTCCCAATTACCTGTGGAGCAAAACGCAGTAGAGTACAGAATTTCGCAACTTATTCTTCAATATTCAGTTGGCCTTGTCTCAAATTCTCAAACTCTACTCTTTTATCTTCCCAGTACGAAACTGAGAAAAATCTTCGATAAAATTCAGTTCTGAATATTTCCCACAAAATCATTGTACCTCTCTGTTCTAGCATTCTTTTACTTGTAATCCACCAACTTCTGGCAGTCTCTCGTAACTGGTGGAATATTGGTTTAATTCTTTGTTCATCTGAATAATCAAGTAAATCAAACAGTATTTCTATGTCATCAAACCAGTTCTCACAATCTTCAGATGTCTCGACACCACTCAGAATCGGCGGCTGAAATAACTGAAATTCTTCCAACTGTATTTCAATCTGAGTTTCTGATACATCTATCTGTTCAGTCGAAGCACTACCCCTTTCTGGAATTCTCGGTAGAGGTATATCTGCTTATCAAACCATTAGTACTCAAATACTACAAATCTGTTATAATCTTTCTCTAATCATCTTACTGCTGATCATGAATCAGATCTGATTCATACTCAATAATACATATTACCAATTCAAATCAAATAATCAGGTAAACATGTATTTCAAAGCAGTAAATCATAGTTTCATGTTAGCATACATAATGTAAATCAACATTAACATAAATCTCATGCTAGCAATCACATGCAAGGAAAGAAAACTCACTCTACCCCGCTCATTCTCTTCTATCTCAGTCTAAAGGATCTATCGCTCTGATACCACCTGTTGTGGGGACCCGGACGCTAATCATTTTTTTAATCATCTTTGGGATTTAATTATCAATTAAGATAAACAGGGTCTAAAAATTTTTCTTTAAAATGCGGAAGGTAATGGAATAAATCTATTATACATCTCAGTATAAAAGTACAATAATGTACAACAATTATTCAAACTAGTCTAAGGTTCAACTACTAATTTCAAGTATTAAACCAAGTCGACAATAAGTCCGGAATCACCACTCTAACTCGTCTTCTCTCATCATCTTCTTGACCCCGATCCTGTCTCACCTGTTGTCATCCACACATACAAAACAAGACAACAGCCGGATACTCCGGTGGGATTTATAAAACATGTATACATGCATATACACAATATAATCATAAAGCATATTATCATACATAAAATTCATAACAATAGGTTTCATAGTGTAGGAAACCAAAATCAAAATAAGCATGCAGTAACAATGGATTCCATAATCTCTGGAATCAAAATAAAATAAGCATGCAACTCAATTCAATTCATATCTTGACTCGACTCGACTCTAACTCTAGGGATCCCGGTGTGAATAAGACGTCACTGTCTGTCACCTACCCTCCCAATCGGGGTAACTGTACGTCTTATTCCTAGACTTCGGTCATGTTTGTATCGAATGTCTACAATCGGAGTGAATCTGATCCGAAGCGTCTATACAACCGAACATCTAGTTTGGCAAGTCTGCCAATGACTCTCCTATGTCAAATGCTTGAATATAAATCTATAAAAAAGGCATCGTCATATCAAGAGATTTGAATATAATTCTATAAACAAATGAATTATATCAAAAGGTAAACCACAACCCTAGTATGTGATTTTGTTGGGCAACTCAAATTGAATCTCATTTGAGTTGTGTCTTCCCCAAAACAAAACATGAGTTATACTTTTGTCTTCCCGGTCTGACGAAGACGATGTCTTGTATTCCAATCTGTCCATAACCAGTCTGGCAATGACAATCGTATAAATACAATATCAGTATATAATTCAATTCAAGACATGTTCTGATCAATACTCAAATCGGTATATAATCTGATCGATATCTGAACAAGGTACAATCTAATTCATATCAATGATATCATGATACAATCGAAATCATTACTGAATCTGATCAATATCAATCTACTGATGTTTTGACGGCATAACAATACAGTCACGATAACCCCGTCTATCTCAACATCACGGATATAGTACCAGAATTCAGTACAACTCAAAATCTGAATAATAACACAACTCAGATATAGAATCTCAACTAAATCAACTCTGAAATTCATAACAATTTCATAAACAGTCTATCCTTTAATCTGACTTCAGTTATACCATGTCTACTGTAGCAGAAACATCATATCTGATTCATATTCAATTCTGACAATATCATAAATTCAAATCATGTCTAAACGTTACAAAACTTACGTCCAGTTGTAGCCCGCGTCGATAGGAACACAGTACTGAAGTCGGATTCACAATCGGACGGATTGATCTCCAAATCTTCAATCACAAATTGGAATCCTTCCTTGGTGCCTTTTCTTGATTCCTCTCTGAATTGTGAAGAATGACTCGATTGTATATCTATATATATACTGCATGCAACACCAGGAAACGTGGCTTATTTTTCAAGCTGCACGTCGCACCGCAGGTGCGCTCCTTCAGTAACCGCGGGTGCGCTCAGTGTAAGGATAAACATCAACTTTTCCGAAAGCTTCGACCGCGGGTGCGCTCAGTCTTGTAACGCGGGTGCGCTGACCTCACTGTAGCAGAACCGCGGGTGCGGACTGTCTAGCACCGCGGGTGCGGTGTCACTTCCGTAATTAATCTCCAACTCTCTGTCCATCAACCGCGGGTGCGGTCTTGTTCGTAGCGCGGGTGCGCTCATGCTACTGTAATTCTTCCACAATTCATGAGCTCAACAGCGGGTGCGGACCTTTCCTTACCACGGGTGCGGTCTATATTTCATGCACCACTTCATAATCTCATTTAGTGCTTCTCATTACATGTCATGCATACTCATATCTTCCGAATATCAAATCAATGAAGATTAATAAATCTCGAGCCTTACACTAGGCGCGGGTGCGGTCCCTTTCTTCAACCAACACTTCATCTTTTCAATTTATTCACATACAATCTAGGGCATTACATTTCTCCCCCTCTTAGATATTAGTTCGTCCTCGAACGTGAAATCAATTAATCAAAGTATGTACAAACAGCAGTAAAATCAAAAGCTGAATAAATACTCACATCACGAGAATAACTCGGGATATTTTTGTTTCATATCTGCTTCTGTCTCCCAAGTCGCTTCCTCGGTGCCATGACGACTCCACTGGACTTTCACTAGTGGAATATTCTTCGTTCTGAGCTGTTTCTCTTTCCGATCAAGAATCTGTATCGGTTGTTCCACATAACTCAATGTCTTATCCAGCTCAGCTTCGTCAGGTCGAATGACATGAGAACAATCTGGCATGTATCTACGCAGCATGGATACATGAAAAACGTCATGTATCCCAGATAGAGAAGGAGGAAGAGCCAGTCGATATGCTCGATCGCCAATCTTTTCAAGAATCTCGTATGGACCGATGCATCTAGGAGACAACTTCCCGCTTTTGCCAAATCTGACAACGCCTCTGAAAGGAGAAATCTTCAAAAACACTCTGTCTCCTTGTTCAAATACTAGCGGTCTACGTCTGATATTGGCATATTTGGCTTGCCTATCCTGTGCTGTCTTCATTCGCTTCTGAATGATCTTCACATTCTCAGTCATTTCCCGAATCATATCAGGCCCAAGTTCTGGTACTTCAGATATATCATCCAATATAGAGGAGATCTGCACTTCTTGCCATATAACGCCTCAAACGGTGCCATCACTATGCTCGTTTGATAGCTGTTGTTGTACGAGAATTCACACAACGGTAGTGAATCTTTCCAACTAATGCCAAAGTCTAGCACTGCAGCTCTCAACATGTCCTCTAAAGTCTGGATAGTCCGCTCTGACTGTTCGTCGGTCTGAGGATGATAAGCAGAACTCAGGTGTAATGTCGTACCTAAGGCCTGCTGCAAACTGTGCCAAAAGTGTGAAGTGAATCGTGGATCACGATCTGATACGATAGACTTCGGCACACCATGTAATCTGACTACCTCTCTGACATATATCTCAGCCATCTGATCATGTCTGTACGTCATCCTGTACGGAATAAAACACGCTGATTTGGTTAATCTGTCTATCACAACCCAAATCGCATCAGAACCCCGGGATGATCGAGGTAACTTCGTCACGAAATCCATGGAAATGTGATCTCATTTCCATTCTGGAATATATAGGCTCTGAAGTAAACCTCCGGGCTTCTTTCTCTCGGCTTTCACCTGTTGGCAATTCAAGCATTTAGACACATATTCGGCAATATCTGATTTCATCTGTTTCCACCAGAACTGTGTCTTCAAGTCGTTGTACATCTTTCTGCCACAAGGGTGAATGCTGAACCGACTACAGTGCGCTGCTGACAATATCTGTTGTTTCAACTCCGAAACATCTGGCACTACAATACGGTTATTCACATACAGGACAAAATCACGTACCTGATATTCAGACTGATGTCCTGATCTGACCATCTGAATTGACTGCTGTATATTCTGATCTGTTCTTTGAGCTTCTTTGATTTTCATAATCAAATCTGGCTCAACTTGAATCGTGGCAAGTCTTAATGGTCTACTATCTGTGTCAAATGCTAAACCAGACAAACAACAATCTTCAACTAAATTCGAAACACCTATCGTCGATAAGGATATGGCACAAACCTTTCGACTCAAGGCATCTGCTGCTGCATTTGACTTCCCTGGATAGAACTTGATTTCGCAATCAAAATCTTTCAGTAGATCAAGCCATCTACGTTGCCTCATGTTCAACTCTGACTGAGAAAACAGATACTTCAGGCTTTTATGGTCAGAGTAAATCTCAAATTTCTCACCATAAAGATAATGACGCCAGATTTTCAAGGCAAATACGATAGCCGCCAATTCAAGATCATGAATGGGGTATCGAATCTCGTGTGGCTTCAGCTGTCTAGAGGCATATGCGATCACATGACCACGCTGCATAAGAACACATCCCAGGCCTCTGTGAGATGCATCACAATATACAACGAAATTACCAGTACCTGAAGGAATCATCAAGACAGGTGCACTGGTCAGCCTCTTCTTCAACTCTAGGAAGCTAGATTCACAATCCGCAGACCACACAAACGGCGCATTTTTCTGTGTCAACTGGGTAATTGGCTTCGCAATACTGGAGAAATCTTTGATGAATCGTCTATAGTACCCTGCTAGACCCATGAAACTGCGTATCTCAGGCACCGAAGTCGGTCTCGGCCAACTAATCACAGCTTCCACTTTACTCGGATCCACAGAAATACCATCTCCAGATATGATATGACCCAAGAAGACAACCTGTCTCTGCCAAAACTCACACCTTGACAATTTCGCATATAATCTTTCAATGTCTCAATGTTTGCAACACAATTCTCAAATGATTGGCATGTTCATTCAGATTCTTAGAGTACACCAAAATATCATCAATAAAAACAATCACAAATTCATCTAAATACCTCTGAAAGAACGGTTCATCAACCCCATGAACACCGCAAGAGCATTCGTTAAACCAAAAGGCATGACAATAAATTCGTAATGTCCATACCTGGTTCGGAATGCTGTCTTTGGTATATCAATATCTCGTACTCGCAGCTGGTGATATCCAGATCTCAGATCGATCTTGGAATAGATAGAAGATCCCTGCAACTGATCAAATAAGTCGTCGCTACGAGGCAAAGGATATTTGTTCTTTATCGTTGCCTTGTTCAGTTGCCTGTAATCTATACACAATCTCTTAGAACCGTCTTTCTTTCGCACAAATAGCACTGGAGCACCCCAAGGAGATACACTAGGTCTGATATATCCCTTGGCTAGAAGATCTTCTAATTGTTTTTTCAATTCTATTGGCGCCATCCTATATGGAGCTCTCGAAATAGGAACGGTACCTTGAATAAGATCAATGCTAAAATCTACCTCTCGGGCTGGAGGTAACCCTGGAATCTGGTCAGGAAATACATCTGCAAACTCCCGTACTACTGGCAAATCTGCCAATGTCGGGCTCGATTTCAGTAAATCCACTGAATAAATAAGGAACCCTTCTGCTCTTTGCTGCAACAATCTACTCATAGCCAGAGCAGATACTAAGGGAATCCGAGATCTGGAACCCTTACCATAGAATTTCCACTCCTCTGTCATTTCAGGTCTGAATCTGACAATCTTGTGAAAACAGTCTACGGTGGCTCTGTACTTAGTTAACATGTAAATCCCAACAATACAATCAAAATCAGATAAACCAAGTATAACACATTCTAAATCAATCTCATGCCCTTCAAACTGTAGTAAGCAATGTCTAACTGAAGTCACAGATATCAGACCGCTTCCCAACAGAGAAGAAATAGACACTACAGTAGACAATGACTCTACAGGCAATGCATGTGTCAATGCAAAACGTTCTGATATTAATGTATGTGATGCACTTGTATCTATCAATACATATGCAGGATAACCGCAAAGAAAACAGTTACCTGCAATCACATCGTCTGGTGCATCTTGGGCTTGCTCTTCCGTCAATGCAAACACCTGAGCTTGTTGTCTGGGAGGTTGTCTCACTGTCTGGCCACCTCTGGCTCTAGGATGGGATTGTGTAGGCGTGGGCTGGAAGGAATGGACAGACGAAGCTTGCCTCTCAGGCTGAGTCACTGATGCTGATGACCCTGCACTCTGAAATCTCTGTGCACCTCTCTGGGGACAGACTCTGGCAAAATGTCCATGTTGCTTACATATGTTACATCTGCCCATCACTCCCTGACACTGCTCTGTGGCATGTTGGCCTCCACAAGTAGTACAATATACACCTGTCACATCTGTACTCTGGCTAGGACCTCTCTGTCTTGACCCAGTGGAGCTCGGTGAACTGCTCCCTGCTCTCTTGAACTGCTTAGCCTTAGCTTTCAAAGAATCTTTCTTTCCACTACTACTGATTCCACTATCAAATCGAGGAGCAGGTGGTGGAAACTGTGTGGCGAACGGTGGCGGTCTCTGACCCTGAACACTATAGGAAGCTCCTCGCTGCCTAATCAAGCCAGCCTCTGCTCCCTTCGCTCGATTCAGCGCCTCAGAAAAAGTGTTGGGTCGTCCCATGTTCAATAAAGTGAAGATATCCGGATTCAAACCATTTATGAATTGATCGGCAACTGCCTCATCATTCCCTGCTACGTGAGGTGCAAATCGAAGCAAGGACGAGAATTTGGCAACATACTCCTCTATGTTCCATTGCCCCTGTCTCAAGTTGGCAAATTCGGCCCCTTTGTCTTTTCGATACGACACTGGAAAAAAACGTTGATAAAATTCATCTTTAAAGACTTTCCAAGTAATATCAATACCTCGATGTTCTAAGGCTCGTTTCGCCGTTAGCCACCAACTCTTGGCCACTTCTTGCAATTGATGCCCAACCAGCTTCACTCTACGTTCATCTGTTTAGGAAGGTGATTCAAATAACATCTCTATATCATCCAACCAGCTTTCGCAATCCACTGCATTTTCTGTGCCCTTCAAGGTAGGTGGATGGAATGATTGAAATCTCTTCAACAAAGTCTCCATCGGTGTCACAGCAACATCCATCTGAGTGCCTGACGTACTACCTTGTTCTAGCACTTGACCTGCAGCTGGTTGTGGTATCCTTCTAGGCGGCATATCTGATTATCAAACAGATTAGGATACAATCTATACAATCTGTCTCAGCCCTCCTCTGATCATATACCTCTGATCCAGAATCGGTTCTGATTCAGTCTTTACAAGTATATGCTGTAAATCAACTCAGATACAATACAACATATAATAGGGAAAGCATTAAATCATGCTAGCACATCAAAAGCAAGGAAGAAGACTCGATCTGCCTCGCTCATTCTATTCTATCTCAGTCTACAGAACCTACTGCTCTGATACCACCTGTTGTGGGGACCCGGGCTCTAACTCAATTCTTTTTGGGATTAATTGGATCTTTATTCAAAATGTGGGTCAAATTTTCGCTTTTTAACATTAATTCAAATGTAATACTAAGCATAATATCTTTCTTTATTAATTTACAACACATATAATATACATGTCATGTTTTACTACCAACACATCACTAGTGTTTACTACAAACCATAAACTACAAGTAGTACAAATCTAGTACAAAATCACTATTGATCTTCTGCGCCCGTAGTCACCACGCTATCTTGATCTCATCTCTGACGTGACCCAGATTCTGCCCCACCTGTTGTTATGCACATATACAGACATAACAACAGCCGGAAACTCCGGTGAGAACAAATCCCAGTATAAAACATGTATACATGCTGATATGAAATCATAAATCATGCATGAAAGCAATAACAATGGCTCCATAGTCTATGAAACCGATCTATCTAAACATGCAACTCAAATCAAATCATGTCTTGACTCGAATCGACTCTACTCTAGGGATCTCGGTGTGAATAAGACGTCAATGGCTATCACCTACCCTCCCAATCGGGGTGACTGTATGTCTTATTCCTAAACTTCGGTCATATCTGTATCGAGTGTCTACAATCGGATTGAATCTGGTCCGAAGCGTCGATACCACCGAACATCTAGTTTGGCAAGTCTGCCAATGACTCTCCTATCTCAAAGGCTTGAATATAAATCTATAAACAAGATATCATCCTATCAAGAGATTTGAATATAGATCTATAAACAAATCAAATTCATATCAAAAGATAAACAACAATTCTAGTATGTGATTTGGTTTGGAAACTCAAATTGAATCTCATTTGAGTTGTGTCTTCCCCAAACAAAACATGATTTATACCTTTCGTCGTACAATCTGTCGTAGTCGAAGTCTCGAAGACGAATCTGTCAATATCAAATCTGAAATGGAAATATTGATACATATTCTATCAATCTCTAATCTCAATCAACACATATCCAATTCAATACTTGATCTCGGTACAATTTAACGGCATAACGACGTAATTTCTCGATACTGGTCAATCCAACTCTCAACATATATCACCAATTCATACTTCTCAACTCATAATCATCATCATAAGCATATGATAGTACTCAAAGTCTGCATAAGTTAACTCTAAACATGCTGGAAAATAATAACTATAGCATACAACGTCCGTTCTTCGATCCGGTTGCTTTTTTACGATATCAATAATCTCAAGAACATATTATGAAACTCAATTCATCCTTCTCCTAACACATATATATCAAAAGGTGCTGGAATTGAATGAAACTTACATCTTCTTGTAGCTTCCAAAGAAAGAAACCCAAATCTATATTTAGATTCAAGTTTTAATGTATAAATCTCACACAATCACAATTATAACTTTGGGAGAACTCGAGGAATTGTTGGAGATGCTCTCGGTTCTGAATTCTGAAATGAGAAAGACTAATCAGTTAAATATCTATATATATACATGCCATGTGTCAAAAGGTAAACCATAACCCTAGTATGTGATTTTGTTGGGCAACTCAAATTGAATCTCATTTGAGTTGTGTCTTCCCCAAAACAAAACATGAGTTATACCTCTGTCTTCCCGATCTGACGAAGACGAAGTCTTGTATTCCAATCTGTCCATAACCAGTCTGGCAATGACAATCGTATAAATACAATATCAGTATATAATTCAATTCAAGACCTGTTCTGATCAATACTCAAATCGGTATATAATCTGATCGATATCTGAACAAGGTACAATCTAATTCATATCAATGATATCATGATACAATCGAAATCATTATTGAATCTGATCAATATAAATCTACTGATGTTTCGACGGCATAACAATACAGTCACGATAACCCCGTCCATCTCAACATCACGGATATAGTACCAGAATTCAGTACAACTAAAATCTGAATAATAACACAACTCAGATATAGAATCTCAACTAAATCAACTCTGAAATTCATAACAATTTCATAAACAGTCTATCCTTTAATCTGACTTCAGTTATACCATGTCTACTGTAGCAGAAACATCATATCTGATTCATATTCAATTCTGACAATATCATAAATTCAAATCATGTCTAATGTTACAAAACTTACGTCCAGTTGTAGCCCGCGTCGATAGGAACACAGTACTGAAGTCGGATTCACAATCGGACGGATGGATCTCCAAATCTTCAATCACAAATTGGAATCCTTCCTCGGAGCCTTTTCTTGATTCCTCTCTGAATTGTGAAGAATGACTCGATTGTATATCTATATATATACTGCATGCAACACCAGGAAACGTGGCTTATTTTTCAAGCTGCACGTCGCACCGCGGGTGCGCTCCTTCAGTAACCGCGGGTGCGCTCAGTGTAAGGATATACATCAACTTTTCCGAAAGCTTCGACCGCGGGTGCGCTCAGTCTTGTAACGCGGGTGCGCTGACCTCACTGTAGCAGAACCGCGGGTGCGGACTGTCTAGCACCGCGGGTGCGGTGTCACTTCCGTAATTAATCTCCAACTCTCTGTCCATCAACCGCGGGTGCGGTCTTGTTCGTAGCGCGGGTGCGCTCATGCTACTGTAATTCTTCAACAATTCATGAGCTCAACCGCGGGTGCGGTCCTTTCCTTACCGCGGGTGCGGTCTATATTTCATGCACCACTTCATAATCTCATTTAGTGCTTCTCATTACATGTCATGCATACTCATATCTTCCGAATATCACATCAATGAAGATTAATAAATCTCGAGCCTTACATTTCTCCCCCTCTTAGAAATGATTTCGTCCTCGAAATCACAAGTAATCAATTTAGATATATCAGAAGAAATGTATACAGAGTTTAAATCAAAACTCATCTCAATGAATCCATTCTGAAATCTTAAGCTCATGACAAGTTCTGTCTTTCAGATAGTCTCTTTGAGGCCCTGTCACTAACTGTATTTTCAATAATAGAATAGTCTTCATTCTGAAATATCTTTCTTGTACGGATCTCTGATTCTAAATTGGAATAATAATTCAAGAGCATAATATAATAATACCCTTCGAACTAACTCTGACCGAATCAATCTCACAATACTGGCTATACAACATCCGTATATATCAATCAACAGCTCATACCAAATCAATATCATCAGTTGTTATCAAATCTGTTTATCACAGTCAAGGATATATTAAATCTTCGGCCCCAAATACCAATCGTCATCATTCAACGTTGGCGTATTAAGTCTGTCTGGTCTGAGCTATCTTCATTCTCTTCTGAATTAGCTACATTTTCTTTGTCATATCTCTGACCGTATCAAATCTTATCTCAGGTATCTCCGAGATATTATTCTTATATCAAAGAAATCTGCAGTACTTACTGTACAATGTCTCATTTGCGGCTATTTCAATGCTCTTTTGATAGCTATCATTATACAATAATTCATATAGTGACAATATGTCATGTCAATTGGTGTTAGTATGTGGCACTACCACTCCCTGGATATCTCTCAATATCCGGATAGTATACTCTGGCTATCTGTCAGTCGGTGGATAATATATGAATGAGTTCATGGTATATTCTGCCACAATTACAAACTCAATCAAAATCACAATCTGATATACTCTAGTTCTACATTCTGATCAATCTGACCATTTCCTTGACATCGATCTTTGTCATCTGGTCATGTTTGTACGTTATCTTGTACAAACTAATAGATATAGATTGAACAATCTGTCAATCACAATCATATCATATCACAATCTGGAAAGTATTGCAGTGGTCTTATTACGAAATTCATCGAAATATACTCCCCATGTCTAGTCAAGAATATACAAACTCTGTAATAAATCTTCTGATCTCTATCTTTCTATCTTCATTTATTGGCGGTTCAGACATTTCAGTACAATTCTGCCAACATTTCAGCATAAATTCTGCCACAACTGATTTAATCTGTCCAGGTCAGAACTATCTGTTCGAATATCATACATTCTCAGTCAACAAAATGAAAACTGAATCCACTACGGTGCGTTTCAGACACTATCGATCATTTCAGATTCGAACTATTCGGTACAAAAAATCAGTTAATAATATAAATTAAAGAAAAATACCTACCTGGTATTCGGTTCTGATTGTCGATATCAAATTCTGTCGTACAATTCTGAAATATTTGACATCACAAGATAATCATTTTCATACAATAACAAAATCACATATCTGCTACTCTGATCGATGTTCTTATCTGATTATCGAAATTAAGATCTGAACATTCTGATTAAATCTCTGAACTGCCGAAATTCTCGAGTTCAGCTCTGATTCTGTTTGAATAATCTATATTAAACACTGACTCAGAATAACAGTACTATCAAATCAGATTCATAATATCAATAATCTATACTGATCTAGTGAGTTTAGTAAACTCATAAAACGGCAATTCCTCGCAATATTGTCAATTCTGACTAATCAATCACGTCTTCATGTCGTTTTGATCAACTGCTATATATCATCTGTAAATACAATATGCCCTCAAACAATATAAGCTGTCTCAAATATAGTGTTAGAACAATAGCAATACTCAAGCAGATACAAAATAACCATCGTATACGAAAATCTGTCAATTCAGACCAAACATACATTTCTAACAATTCTGACATTTCTGAAATTTCTGATCTTTCTGATATGTCTGATATCGGTATCATTCTTATCTACTGATCATGATCTCAACTGTGTCAAAATCAATCGGTATACTAACTTCAGATATCGCATATTCTGAATACCATCTGTTTCAAGCATGATTCATTTCTGAATAATATTTGTTTACAATATTCACAGTTCTCGGAGTATTCAATACAATCTTCAGATATTCGATTCAATCAATCAGATACTACAAATATATCAAAATGTCACAGATATAACGAGCATGAAATCATCAGAATATCTCTGAACATACTGAAATATGCCACCGAGCAACACTAAATCAAATGTAACTCCTGGTCGGTACTCTTCTACTGATCTTTTAATTCTTTCACTTCATTCAGTGACATTCTGCACATTCAATATCATTCTGTACTGAATTCTAATAAAACAAACAGTACCTGGTCTGTCTCCATTCAATTCTGAAATCTATCTTTCTGATATAGAGCAAATCTGAAATCTTATCTGGGCAAACATCAGCCAGCTCGTACATCATTGGCAAATCTGCCAATGCTAGGCTCGATTTCAGTATGTCTACTGAATACATAAGGATGCCATCTGCTCCTTTCTGTAACAATCTAGTCCCTAGACAACACAAATATCAAAGGAATTCTGAATCTAGAATCCTTACCGTGAAATTTCTACTCATCAGCCAGATCTGGTCTGAATCTTATACTCTCCTGACAAGAATCTATAATAGTTCTGTACTTGTTCAGCATATTAATATCAATAATGCGGTCAAATCAGAAATACAAGTACATCATAATCTAACTCGACCTCATTCTCATCTTACTGTAGTATACAATATTTCACAGAAATCTCTGATATCAATCTTTCTTTTTCAACAAGTAAGGGAATCAATACTACAGTACAATCAGACTCAACAGGTACAACATATCTCAATGCAACTCAGTCAAAGGTAATCGTAGGGAATGCATTAGTATATATCAATTACATATGCAATATAATCATAAAAAAAAAAGTACCTGCCACTCTATCATCAGGTGTGTCCGGTGTCTGTTCCTCGGTCTTCTGCTCCCTAAAATCTTCGGGAACTTCTCTGAGGACAAACTCTAGCAAGGTGTCCCGGCTGTCTACAAATATGGCAACTACCAGTCACTCCCTGGCATTGCTCTGTGGAATAACAGAAATTCTTCCAACTGTATTTCCATCTGAGTTTCTGATACATCTATCTGTTCAGTCGAAGCACTACCCCTTTCTGGAATTCTCCGTAGAGGTATATCTGCTTATCAAACCATTAGTACTCAAATACTACAAATCTGTTCCAATCTTTCTCTGATCATCTTACTGCTGATCATGAATCAGATCTTATTCATACTCAATAATACATATTACCAATTCAAATCATATAATCAGATAAACATGTATTTCAAAGCAGTAAATCATAGTTTCATGCTAGCATACATAATGTAAATCAACATTAACATAAATCTCATGCTAGCAATCACATGCAAGGAAAGAAAATTCACTCTACCCCGCTCATTCTCTTCTATCTCAGTCTAAAGGATCTATCGCTCTGATACCACCTGTTGTGGGGACCCGGACGCTAATCATCTTTATAATCATCTTTGGGATTTAATTATTAATTAAGATAAACAGGGTCTAAAAATTTTTCTTTAAAATGCGGAAGGTAATGGAATCAATTTATTATATATTTCAATATAAAAGTACAATAATGTACAACAATTATTCAAACTAGTCTAAGGTTCAACTACGAAATTTTAAGTATTAAACCAAGTCGACAATAAGTCCGGAATCACCACTCTAACTCGTCTTCTCTCATCATCTTCTTGACCCGATCCTGTCCCACCTGTTGTCATGCACACATACAAAACAAGACAACAGCCGGATACTCCGGTGAGAATAAATCCCAGTATAAAACATGTATACATGCATATACACAATATAAATCATAAAGCATATTATCATGCATAAAATTCATAACAATAGGTTTCATAATCTAGGAAACCAAAATCAAAATAAGCATGCAGTAACAATGGATTTCATAATCTCTGGAATCAAAATAAAATAAGCATGCAACTCAATTCAATTCATATCTTGACTCGACTCGACTCTAACTCTAGGGATCCCGGTGTGAATAAGACGTCACTGTCTGTCACCTACCCTCCCAATCGGGGTAAATGTACGTCTTATTCCTAGACTTCGGTCATGTCTATATCGAATGTCTACAATCGGAGTGAATCTGATCCGAAGCGTCGATACCACCGAACATCTAGTTTGGCAAGTCTGCCAATGATTCTCCTATGTCAAATGCTTGAATATAATCTATAAACAAGGCATCGTCATATCAAGAGATTTGAATATAATTCTATAAACAATCAATTATATCAAAAGGTAAACCACAACCCTAGTATGTGATTTTGTTGGGCAACTCAAATTGAATCTCATTTGAGTTGTGTCTTCCCCAAAACAAAACATGAGTTATACCTTGTCTTCCCGGTCTGACGAAGACGATGTCTTGTATTCCAATCTATCCATAACCAGTCTGGCAATGACAATCGTATAAATACAATATCAGTATATAATTCAATTCAAGACATGTTCTGATCAATACTCAAATCGGTATATAATCTGATCGATATCTGAACAAGGTACAATCTAATTCATATCAATGATATGATACAAACGAAATCATTACTGAATCTGATCAATATCAATCTACTTATGTTTCGACGACATAACAATACAGTCACGATAACCCCGTCTATCTCAACATCACGGATATAGTACCAGAATTCAGTCCAACTCAAAATCTGAATAATAACACAACTCAGATATAGAATCTCAACTAAATCAACTCTGAAATTCTTACCAATTTCATAAACAGTCTATCCTTTAATCTGACTTCAGTTATACCATGTCTATTGTAGCAGAAACATCATATCTGATTCATATTCAATTCTGACAATATCATAAATTCAAATCATGTCTAAACGTTACAAAACTTACGTCCAGTTGTAGCCCGCGTCGATAGGAACACAGTACTGAAGTCGGATTCACAATCGGACGGATGGATCTCCAAATCTTCAATCACAAATTGGAATCCTTCCTCGGAGCCTTTTCTTGATTCCTCTCTGAATTGTGAAGAATGACTCGATTGTATATCTATATATATACTGCATGCAACACCAGGAAACGTGGCTTATTTTTCAAGCTGCACGTCGCACCGCGGGTGCGCTCCTTCAGTAACCGCGGGTGCGTTCAGTGTAAGGATAAACATCAACTTTTCCGAAAGCTCCGACCGCGGGTGCGCTCAGTCCTGTAACGCGGGTGCGCTGACCTCACTGTAGCAGAACCGCGGGTGCGGTCTGTCTAGCACTGCGGGTGCGGTGTCACTTCCGTAATTAATCTCCAACTCTCTGTCCATCAACCGCGGGTGCGGTCTTGTTCGTAGCGCGGGTGCGCTCATGCTACTGTAATTCTTCCACAATTCATGAGCTCAACAGCGGGTGCGGTCCTTTCCTTACCACGGGTGCGGTCTATATTTCATGCACCACTTCATAATCTCATTTAGTGCTTCTCATTACATGTCATGCATACTCATATCTTCCGAATATCACATCAATGAAGATTAATAAATCTCGAGCCTTACACTAGGCGCGGGTGCGGTCCCTTTCTTCAAGCAACACTTCATCTTTTCAATTTATTCACATACAATCTAGGGCATTACATTTCTCCCCCTCTTAGATATTAGTTCGTCCTCGAACGTGAAATCAATTAATCAAAGTATGTACAAACAGCAGTAAAATCAAAAGCTGAATAAATACTCACATCACGAGAATAACTCGGGATATTTTTGTTTCATATCTGCTTCTGTCTCCCAAGTCGCTTTCTCGGTGCCATGACGACTCCACTGGACTTTCACTAGTGGAATATTCTTCGTTTTGAGCTGTTTCTCTTTCCGATCAAGAATCTGTATCGGTTGTTCCACATAACTCAATGTCTTATCCAGCTCAGCTTCGTCAGGTCGAATGACATGAGAACAATCTGGTATGTATCTACGCAGCATCGATACATGAAAAACGTCATGTATCCCGGATAGAGAAGGAGGAAGAGCCAGTCGATATGCTCGATCGCCAATCTTTTCAAGAATCTCGTATGGATCGATGTATCTAGGAGACAACTTCCCGCTTTTGCCAAATCTGACAACGCCTCTGAAAGGAGAAATCTTCAAAAACACTTTGTCTCCTTGTTCAAATACTAGCGGTCTACGTCTGATATTGGCATATTTGGCTTGCCTATCCTGTGCTGTCTTCATTCGCTTTTGAATGATCTTCACCTTCTCAGTCATTTCCCGAATCATACCAGGCCCAAGTTCTGGTACTTCAGATATATCATCCCAATATAGAGGAGATCTGCACTTCTTGCCATCCCTATGCTCGTTTGATAGCTGTTGTTGTACGAGAATTCACACAACGGTAGTGAATCTTGCCAACTAATGCCAAAGTCTAGCACTGCAGCTCTCAACATGTCCTCTAAAGTCTGGATAGTCCGCTCTGACTGTCCATCGGTCTGAGGATGATAAGCAGTACTCAGGTGTAATGTCGTACCTAAGGCCTGCTGCAAACTGTGCCAAAAGTGTGAAATGAATCGTGGATCACGATCTGATACGATAGACTTCGGCACACCATGTAATCTGACTACCTCTCTGACATATAACTCAGCCATCTGATCATGTCTGTACGTCATCCTGTACGGAATAAAACACGCTGATTTGGTTAATCTGTCTATCACAACGCAAATCGCATCAGAACCACGGGATGATCGAGGTAACTTCGTCACGAAATCCATGGAAATGTGATCTCATTTCCATTCTGGAATAGATAGGCTCTGAAGTAAACCTCCAGGCTTCTTTCTCTCGGCTTTCACCTGTTGGCAATTCAAGCATTTAGACACATATTCGGCAATATCTGATTTCATCTGTTTCCACCAGAACTGTGTCTTCAAGTCGTTGTACATCTTTCTGCCACCAGGGTGAATGCTGAACCGACTACAGTGCGCTGCTGACAATATCTGTTGTTTCAACTCCGAAACATCTGGCACTACAATACGGTTATTCACATACAGGACAAAATCACGTACCTGATATTAAGACTGATGTCCTGATCTGACCATCTGAATTGACTGCTGTATATTCTGATCTGTTCTTTGAGCTTCTTTGATTTTCATAATCAAATCTGGCTCAACTTGAATCGTGGCAAGTCTTAATGGTCTACTATCTGTGTCAAATGCTAAACCAGACAAACAACAATCTTCAACTAAATTCGAAACACCTATCGTCGATAAGGATAGGGCACAAACCTTTCGACTCAAGGCATCTGCTGCTGCATTTGACTTCCCTGGATAGTTCTTGATCTCGCAATCAAAATCTTTCAGTAGATCAAGCCATCTACGTTGCTTCATATTCAACTCTGACTGAGAAAACAGATACTTCAGGCTTTTATGGTCAGAGTAAATCTCAAATTTCTCACCATAAAGATAATGACGCTAGATTTTCAAGGAAAATACGATAACCGCCAATTCAAGATCATGAATGGGGTATCGAATCTCGTGTGGCTTCAGCTGTCTAGAGGCATATGCGATCACATGACCACGCTGCATAAGAACACATCCCAGCCCTCTGTGAGATGCATCACAATATACAACGAAATTACCAGTACCTGAAGGAATCATCAAGACAGGTGCACTGGTCAGCCTCTTCTTCAACTCTAGGAAGCTAGATTCACAATCCGCAGACCACACAAACGGCGCATTTTTCTGTGTCAACTGGGTAATTGGCTTCGCAATACTGGAGAAATCTTTGATAAATCGTCTATAGTACCCTGCTAGACCCATGAAACTGCGTATCTCAGGCACCAAAGTCGGTCTCGGCCAACTAATCACAGCTTCCACTTTACTCGGATCCACAGAAATACCATCTCCAGATATGATATGACCCAAGAAGACAACCTGTCTCAGCCAAAACTCACACCTTGACAATTTCGCATATAATCTTTCATTTCTCAATGTTTGCAACACAATTCTCAAATGATTGGCATGTTCATTCAGATTCTTAGAGTACACCAAAATATCATCAATAAAAACAATCACAAATTCATCTAAATACCTCTGAAAGAACGGTTCATCAACCCCATGAACACCGCTGGAGCATTCGTTAAACCAAAAGGCATGACAATAAATTCGTAATGTCCATACCTGGTTTGGAATGCTGTCTTTGGTATATCAATATCTCGTACTCGCAGCTGGTGATATCCAGATCTCAGATCGATCTTGGAATAGATAGAAGATCCCTGCAACTGATCAAATAAGTCGTCGATACGAGGCAAAGGATATTTGTTCTTTATCGTTGCCTTGTTCAGTTGCCTGTAATCTATACACAATCTCTTAGAACTGTCTTTCTTTCGCACAAATAGCACTGGAGCACCCCAAGGAGATACACTAGGTCTGATATATCCCTTGTCTAGAATATCTTTTAATTGTTCTTTCAATTATTTCAATTCTATTGGCGCCATCCTATATGGAGCTCTCGAAATAGGAACGGTACCTGGAATAAGATCAATGCAAAAATCTACCTCTCGGGCTGGAGGTAACCCTGGAATCTCGTCAGGAAATACATCTGCAAACTCCCGTACTACTGGCAAATCTGCCAATGTCGGGCTCGATTTCAGTAAATCCACTGAATAAATAAGGAACCCTTCTGCTCCTTGCTGCAACAATCTACTCATAGCCAGAGCAGATACTAAGGGAATCCGAGATCTGGAACCCTTACCATAGAATTTCCACTTCTCTGTCATTTCAGGTCTGAATCTGACAATCTTGTGAAAACAGTCTACGGTGGCTCTGTACTTAGTTAACATGTCAATCCCGACAATACAATCAAAATCAGATAAACCAAGTATAACACATTCTAAATCAATCTCATGCCCTTCAAACTGTATAGTAAGCAATGTCTAATTGAAGTCACATATATCAGACCGCTTCCCAACGGAGAAGAAATAGACACTACAGTAGACAATGACTCTACAGGCAATGCATGTGTCAATGCAAAACGTTCTGATATGAATGTATGTGATGCACCTGTATCTATCAATACATATACAGGATAACCGCAAAGAAAACAGTTACCTGCAATCACATCGTCTGGTGCATCTTGGGCTTGCTATTCCGTCAATGCAAACACCTGAGCTTGTTGTCTGGGAGGTTGTCCCACTGTGTGGCCACCTCTGGCTCTAGGATGGGACTGTGTAGGCGTGGGCTGGAAGGATTGGACAGACGAAGCTTGCCTCTTAGGCTGAGTCACTGATGCTGATGACCCTGCACTCTAAAATCTCTGTGCACCTCTCTGGGGACAGACTCTGGCAAAATGTCCATGTTGCTTACATATGTAACATCTGCCCATCACTCCCTGATACTGCTCTGTGGCATGTCGGCCTCCACAAGTAGTACAATATACACCTGTCACATCTGTACTCTGGCATGGACCTCTCTGTCTTGACCCACTGGAGCTCGATGAACTGCTCCCTGCTCTCTTGAACTGCTTACCCTTAGCTTTCAAAGAATCTTTCTTTCCACTACTACTGATTCCACTATCAAATCGAGGAGGAGGTGGTGGAAACTGTGTGGCGAACGGTGGCGGTCTCTGACCCTGAACACTATAGGAAGCTCCTCGCTGCCTAATCAAGCCAGCCTCTGCTCCCTTCGCTCGATTCAGCGCCTTAGAAAAAGTGTTGGGTCGTCCCATGTTCAATAAAGTGAAGATATCCGGATTCAAACCATTTATGAATTGATCGGCAACTGCCTCATCATTCCCTGCTACGTGAGGTGCAAGTCGAAGCAAGGAAGAGAATTTGGCAACATACTCCTCTATGTTCCATTGCCCCTGTCTCAAGTTGGCGAATTCGGCCCCTTTGTCTTTTCGATACGACACTGGAAAAAAACGTTGATAAAATTCATCTTTAAAGACTTTCCAAGTAATATCAATACCTCGATGTTCTAAGGCTCGTTTCGCCGTTAGCCACCAACTCTTGGCCACTTCTTGCAATTGATGCCCAACCAGCTTCACTCTACGTTCATCTGTATAGGCAAGTGATTCAAATAACATCTCTATATCATCCAACCAGCTTTCGCAATCCACTTCATTTTCTGTGCCCTTCAAGGTAGGTGGATGGAATGATTGAAATCTCTTCAACAAATTCTCCATCGGTGTCGCAGTAACATCCATCTGAGTACCTGACGTACTACCTTGTTCTAGCACTTGACCTGCAGCTGGTTGTGGTATCCTTCTAGGCGGCATATCTGATTATCAAACAGATTAGGATACAATCTATACAATCTGTCTCAGCCCTCCTCTTATCATATACATCTGATCCAGATCGGTTCTGATTCAGTCTTTACAAGTATATGCTGTAAATCAACTCAGATACAATACAACATATAATAGGGAAAGAATTAAATCATGCTAGTACATCAAAAGCAAGGAAGAAGACTCGATCTGCCTCGCTCATTCTATTCTATCTCAGTCTACAGAACCTACTACTCTGATACCACCTGTTGTGGGGACCCGGGCTCTAACTCAATTCTTTTTGGGATTAATTGGATCTTTATTCAAAATGTGGGTCAAGTTTTCGCTTTTTAACATTAATTCAAATGTAAATACTAAGCTTAATATCTTTCTTTATTTAATTACAACACATATAATATACATGTCATGTTTTACTACCAACACATCACTAGTGTTTACTACAAACCATAAACTACAAGTAGTACAAATATAGTACAACATCACTATTGATCTTCTGCGCCCGTAGTCACCACGCTATCTTGATCTCATCTCTGACGTGACCCAGATCCTGCCCCACCTGTTGTTATGCACATATACAGACATAACAACAGCCGGAAACTCCGGTGAGAACAAATCCCAGTATAAAACATGCATACATGCTGATACGAAATCATAAATCATGCATGAAAGCAATAACAATGGCTCCATAGTCTATGAAACCGATCTATCTAAACATGCAACTCAAATCAAATCATGTCTTGACTCGAATCGACTCTACTCTAGGGATCCCGGTGTGAATAAGACGTCACTGTCTGTCACCTACCCTCCCAATCGGGGTGACTGTACGTCTTATTCCTAGACTTCGGTCATATCTGTATCGAGTGTCTACAATCGGATTGAATCTGGTCCGAAGCGTCGATACTACCGAACATCTAGTTTGGCAAGTCTGCCAATGACTCTCCTATCTCAAAGGCTTGAATATAAATATATAAACAAGACATCATCCTATCAAGAGATTTCAATATAGATCTATAAACAAATCAAATTCATATCAAAAGATAAACAACAATTCTAGTATGTGATTTGGTTTGGAAACTCAAATTGAATCTCATTTGAGTTGTGTCTTCCCCAAACAAAACATGATTTATACCTTTCGTCGTACAATCTGTCGTAGTCGAAGTCTCGAAGACGAATCTGTCAATATCAAATCTGAAATGGAAATGTTGATACATATTCTATCAATCTCTAATCTCAATCAACACATATCCAATTCAATACTTGATCTCGGTACAATTTAACGGCATAACGACGTAATTTCTCGATACCGGTCAATCCAACTCTCAACATATATCACCAATTCATACTTCTCAACTCATAATCATCATCATAAGCATATGATAGTACTCAAAGTCTGCATAAGTTAACTCTAAACATGCTGGAAAATAATAACTATAGCATACAACGTCCGTTTTTCGATCCGGTTGGGTTTCTACGATATCAATAATCTCAAGAACATATTATGAAACTCAATTCATCCTTTTCCTAACACATATATATCAAAAGGTGCTGGAATTGAATGAAACTTACATCTTCTTGTAGCTTCCAAAGAAAGGAACCCAAATCTATATTTAGATTCATGTTTTAATGTATAAATCTCACACAATCACAATTATAACTTTGGGAGAACTTGAGGAATTGTTGGAGATGCTCTCGGTTCTGAATTCTGAAATGAGAAAGACTAATCAGTTCAATATCTATATATATACATGCCATGTGTCACAACAAGGAACAAAGGTGGATTTCTCGCATGCAGCACCGCGGGTGCGGTCACTCTTCACCGCGGGTGCGCTGTGCCCACGGCATGCCTTTCATTTTCTGAAATTAAACAACCGCGGGTGCACTACATATAAGACCGCGGGTGCGGTGTCATTTCTGTAAATACATTCCAACTCTCTGTCCATCAACCGCAGGTGCACTCTTTCTTGGACCACGGGTGCGGTGACCCTACTGTAAAAATGACTAACTTTTGTCCATGCACCGCGAGTGCGGTGCTTCTCTAGGCGCGGGTGCGGTCCCTTTCTTCAAGCAACACTTCATCTTTTCATTTTATCCACATACAATCTAGGGCATTACAGAATCGAAGACCAATTCAAAAATTGTACTGAAAAGTAAAACAGATAAATGTTAATGACTGTTTTAAAATATTTAGTAAGATATAAAGTATGGACTTTTACTTTATAACTTTTCTCTCCCACTGTTTTGACATTTTTCACTACCCTCTAGTGAAAACGGGAAATGCCTTTCCTCATTAGGTACGTAAGGTCCATTTAGCAAATTATGATCTCGAATAATATCAGCCAATCATAATTCCTAAAAGGTAGTTTCCAATTACATCACCATGCAACCCTCGACGTAAACTTTTGTCTCGCGTTTGATTAGGACCCAATAATATGACGTCGTTCATCTTTACGTATCAAGACTTACCCATCGATGTTGAACCTTAATAGACGGTCGCCATGAGTTCCCTAAATAATATGAGCCGAAATCATGGGAGTTCCACGTAGCTCACATCACCATGTTAATGGATGTCACACCTTTTCGGCACCCAGGGCTCCCCCAATAATATGAGCCGAGCCCCGAGCACAGGTAGCGTTCATCATGCACCAATTGTCGATGGAAGACATGGAAATTATAAACAACTTTATAATTCCCCTTTTCGGGATTGATATTAATTTTGAATCTTACTCAAAATGAGGGTTTTTAATTTGAAAGGTCTCATCATTAATTTTATTTAAAAACTCGCCATGTTTGCCGGATTCATCCAATTCTAGGGAAATGCATGGGATGCAAATGCAACTATTACATTAGCCTCCAATATTTACATGTCTTCGATCTTCATAATCATCAAGGCCACCATCTTCCAATCTTGATCTTCAACTATACTAATATTTACAAATAAATATTCATGGCAAATAGGGATACATCTCACGGGGTGGGAACGGGCTATAAACCAAGCCCACTTTAAATTTGATAATTATTACAATCATTCAACACAAAATATCCTAGCATACACCTAACAAATTGGGCTTGGGCTTCTGATCATCCCTCATGCATAATATCTGTGGGGACCCGGACGCTAATTCTTCTTCTTAATCATTATTAGGATCAAATGTAACAACTAAGTAAATGGGTCATAAATTTTTTTTTAAAAAAATATATGAGTGCGCAACATACGAAATAAACCTTATTTCATTTACAAGATCAAAATCAGATCAAAAGTACAAGTCTTGTACAAAATTAATTCATAACAAATACTGTTCATTCATTACATATCAGGTATGAATACAACTCTACTTCTGGCTCCGAATCTCCACGCTAATCTCAATCTCTCATCCTCTTCTCGACCCTGATCATGTCCTACCTATTGTCATGCATACATACAAACACAACAACAGTCGGATAACTCCGGTGAGAAATATATTCCCAGTATAAACAACGTATACATGCAATCATATAAACAAATATAAAAAGCATGGAACAGATATCAATAACATGAATCATAATCTGAAAGACATGAATCAATATAAAACTGTAAATCAGACTCATGACTCATAATCTCTGACTCGACTCTTCTCTAACCTAGGGATCCCGGTTTTCGGACATTGGCATTCGGTATCTGTAAGGCCCGAGAATTTTATTATCGTAATCTGAAATGAATTATGGATAAATTGAGGTGATTATAGATGAAACAGATCAGACCGGGATAGACGAAAAGAAGATCGAATTATGTGCGAGGATAGAACACCTCGCGCATATGCGCGACCGGGCAGGGCGCATATGCGCGAGGCAGGCAGAGCACCTAGCGCATATGCGTGACATGGATCCGCGCATGTGCGCGAGGCTACCCGAGTGTTGTGAAAAATTGTGAAGGACCTCGCGTATATGCGCCGAATGAGGGCGCGCATATGCGCGAGCTGCCGAGACATACACGCACCGAGACATAGCGTCTCGTGCATATGCGCCGAGGATGGTCGCGCATATGCGCGAGACGTGTTGTGTTAGGGTGAAGCCACTTGCCCTTCTTCATGCATGATATATATATATCAAAGTACAATTCCTCCCTTCAGAATTCCAGCGAGGAGAAACGAAACCAACCGAGAGAAGTTAAAGTTCTTAAATCTAGATTTGTGATTGTGTGAAATCCTCCATTAGATTTGCAATCCGACTTTGATACGGTGTTTCTATCGACGCAGGCTTCACCGGGACGCATGTTTTATTACGTTTTGTTATGTCTTGAAATTATGATATTGTCAGAATCGGATATGATTCATATATGATGTTCTTGATATGTTAGACGTCGTAGAATCGAAACCGGATCGAAGAAATGTTATCGTATACGATTGTTATCGATTTTCCAGCTTATATGGTATGAGTTGTACAGAATTTTGTGGTGATGATATGCATATCATTGTTGTTATGAATTGGTGACATTGATCTTATGATATGTAAGTTGCCGGTATATCAAGACTACACCGTTATGCCGTAGAAATGCATTAAGATTCATATCGTTATTCATATGTTGAGTTGAAGATTGATATAGTGCATCTTATACATGTATTTCAGATTGGTATTGAAGGTTTTGAAGATTGGAATTGATTTAATCCAACCAAACACCAAACAAAGAAAGGTATAAATCAATGTTTAACCGAGAGATACGACTCGAGTCAGATTGGACTAGAGTTTCCCTAAAACACATACTAGATTGTTTATGCTTTGAGATGTATATATATTGTCTATTGAATTATAGAAATGCACTTGAGATAGATGAGTCATTGACAGAGCGGCCAAGTTACTAGATGTTGGTGGTATCGAATTGCATAGGAGAAGATAGATTCCTATTGTAGATGTTCGATACAGAAAGGACCGAAGTCTAGGAATAAGACGTACCGCCACCCCGATTGGGAGAGTAGGTGGGAGATTTGTTACGTCTTATTCACACCGGGATCCCTAGACTTAGATGTGAGTCGAGTCAAGAGTTTTATCTGTATTCACTAATATGTTATAAAATCATGATTCATGTTCTTGATACATGGTTTATGTTTTGTATATGATCTTATGCATTACATGTATACATGTTTTATACTGGGATTTATTATCACCAGAGTTTTCGGCCGTTTTCGTGTTTGTATGTGTGCATGGCAACAGGTGCGACATGATCAGTACCGAGAAGAGCTTGAACGAGTGATGATTAGCGTGGTGATCCGGGCTTAGATGTGAAACTGGTGCTTATTCCTAGACGCGTATTGATGGAAAACGAACACTAGTTAGAAGGTTTGTAAATAGAATAAATTTTCAAGTTGATCATGTGTTGTAGACTTTACATTTGATCTGGTTTGATAAATAAACTTAACTTGTTGTATGCTTGTATACACTTTTAATTAACAATGCTTGGATATTATAAAAAAAAATTTTTATCAAAGGAGCATACACAATTGATCCATTTAGTCCCAAATGATTAAAGAAGATGAGTTAGCACATGGGTCCTCACAACAAGTGGTATCAGAGCCATAGGTCTGTAGACTGAGATAGAAGAGAGTGAGCGGGGTAGATTGAGTCTTTCCTTGCTTACTTATTGATACTAGCATGAGAATATTGTATTGTTTTTATACTAATGTTCTATGCTAGCATGAAAGCATGTTTTATTGCTTTAAAAGTACATGTTGCTTGAATTATTTAGTTGATTGCAATGTGTACTTGTAAAGAATGAATCAGAACCGATTCTGGATCAGAGGTAAGATGATCCGAGGAGGACTGAGACAGAATAAATATAGTTGAGAACTAATCCTTTTGATAATCAGATATGCCTCCCCGAAGAGCAGCAGTCAGAGTGCCAGAACAGGGCAGTACATCCAATGATCCTATGGATGTGACGGCTGCACCAATGGAAACATTGCTGAAACGGTTTCAGTCATTCAGACCACCGACACTGAAAGGCACCGAGAATTCTGTTGATTGTGAAAGCTGGTTAGATGATATGGAGATGTTGTTTGATTCCCTCGACTACACCGATGAACGAAGATTGAAACTTATTGGGCATCAATTACAAGAAGTTGCAAAGAATTGGTGGATTACAACTAAGAGGGCATTGGAACAGAGAGGTACAGAAGTTACTTGGAAAGTTTTTAAAACTGAGTTTTATCAGCGTTTCTTTCCAGTGTCATATCGGAAGGATAAGGGGGCAGAATTTGCAAACTTGAAACAAGGGCAGTTGAAAATTGAAGAGTATGTTGCAAAATTTTCTACGTTGCTACGTTTTGCACCGCACGTGGCCGAGAATGATGAAGCCGTAGCTGAACAATTTATCAACGGCTTGAATCCTGACATTTTTACTTTGGTGAATACGGGACGACCCAACAACTTTGTTAATGCTTTGAACAGGGCAAAAGGTGCTGAAGCTAGCTTGATTAAGCAGTGAGGAGCATCGTATATTGCTCAGACCCCGAGACCTCCACAGCCTACCGCACAGTTTTCACAACCTCCTCCTAGATTTGAAAGTGGTGGTAGCAGTAGTGGTAAGAAAGATTGGTTGAAAGCCAGAGGAAAACAGTTCAAGAAATCTGGCAGCACTTCATCCAGTTCCAGTGGTCCGAGACCGAGTGGTCCTAGTAAGAGTTACACAGGTGTGTATTGCACTACTTGAGGTGGAAGGAATCCCACAGAGCAGTGCCAAGGAGTGACTGTTAGATGCAACATCTGCAAACAATCGGGACATTTCGCTAAAGTCTGCCCACAGAGAGGTGCACAGCGATCTCAGAGTGTGGGATCATCCGGTTCAGTAGCTCAAACGGAGAGACAAGAATCTTCTGTACACTCTTTTCAGCCGGCACCCGCATAATCCTAGTCAAGGCCAGGAGGAAGCCAGACGGCGAGCCAACCCCCGAGACAACAGGCCCGTGTGTTTGCATTGACTGAAGAACAGGCTCAGGACGCACCGGATGATGTTATTGCAGGTAACTGTTTCCATTGTGGTTACCCTGCTCATGTATTAATAGATACTGGTGCATCCCATACATTTATAGCTGAACGATTTGCATTGATACATGCATTGCCTGTCAAGTCATTATCTACTGTAGTATCTGTTTCTTCTCCTTTGGGGAGTGGTTTGATATCAGTGACTTCTGTTAGAAATTGTATGCTACAGTTCGAGGGTAATGAGATTGAGTTAGATTGCATTGTACTTGGGTTGTCTGATTTTGATTGTATTATCGGGATTGATATACTAACCAAGTACAGAGCTACCGTAGACGGTTTTCATAAGATTGTCCGGTTCAGACCGTGATGTGAATCTTTGTACGAACGAATAGCAAACACGATTAAAATCGAATCGCGCCCTCAATTCAATAACGAACAAAGAATCGTTGTTGTCCCGATCTTTTGAATCAAGTTTGAATGTGTGATATTCACCTCTAAATTATAAAAACTTAGCAATAAATATTCACGAGAATAAACAACCGAAATTATAACGAACCTTCAAAGAACAAGCCCTTGACAATCCGCACAAGAACGATCGACAAACGCCACAAAGTTAAAAACTTTGATAAGTTTGATTTTTGATGAACAAAGCAAAAAGCCTTGAAATCTTGAGAAAAAATCTCAAAATTTTGTATAAACTCAATAATAATGTGTATTTTGTTCTCAAATTTTCGTCCAAACATGTTTTAATAATGAAAAGATATCACAAATCTAGACTCCAAAACAATTAAAACTCTAGAAAGGAAAATATTCTCGCTCAGCCGTCTCAGACACGGACACCGTGTAGACATCCGTGTACGGGTCCGTGTACTCTCGGGAAATCACCTTCAGCTGGAAACAAGGGGCACGGACCCCGTGTCCACCTCCGTGTAAGGGTCCGTGTACACTCGGTGATGTGAATCTTTGTACGACGAATAGCAAACACGATTAAAATCAAATTGCGCCCTCAATTCAGTAACGAACAAAGAATCGTTGTTGTCCCGATCTTTTGAATCAAGTGTGTGTGTTGTGATTTTCACCTCTAAACTATGAAAAGTCTAGCAACAAATAATCACGAGATAAACAACCGAGATTATAACGAACCTTTGAAGAACAAGTCGACGACAATCCGCACAAGCATGATCGACAAACGCCACAAAGTTAAAAACTTTGATAAGTTTGATTTTTGTTTGACAAAGCAAAAGCTTTAATTGTTTGAGAGAAAACTCAAGAACAATGATAAAATATCAATAATAATCTGAATAGTGTTCAAAATTTCGTGCAAATATGTCTACATATTAGAAAAAGATTACAAATCTAGTTACCAAAATAATCAAAACTCTAACTAGGAAATTAGGATTTTTCCGGAACTGGTTCGCGCTCGGGCGATAGAATATTACTGCTCGAGCGCCAAGGGCTCTGCACTATTCGCGCTCGGGCGGTAGAATGTTGCCGCTCGGGCGCCGGGTGTTCTGGAAATCACGTCTTGGACAGTCCATCTGGCGCTCGGGCGGTAGTTTTTTACCGCTCAGGCGCGAAGCATTCTGCCACTTTTCTTCGTTCATCACTTGAATGGTGTTCCTATGCCTTCCGAACTCAATCTCATGCACCACAAACCTTTCAGCACTCTGCTCCTTGCTTGTAAGTCCTTCTTCATTGCTCATAAGTCCGTGCAATGCTTCCTTGAACTTCTTCAATCGTCCCCTCGTGATTGGTCCCTCCGGCAACTCCAAAGGGTCCCATGCTTTCCTTGGCGCCTGACCATCCGTGCCGCATCATCCTCCCCTTCTTGAAAGGATTTGTCCTCAATCCAGCTCGTCACCTACCTCAAACAATGACAAGTCACTAACATTAAAAGTAGAACTCACGTTATACTCATTTGGTAGATCGAGTTTGTAGGCATTGTCATTGATCCTTTTCAAGGACTTGAAATGGTCCATCGCCCCTAGGTAATAGCTTTGAACGTCTCTTCTCGGGGAACCTCTCCTTCCTCAAGTGTAACCACACCCAATCTCCCTTCTCAAATATCACTTTCTTCTTTCCCTTGTAGCTTGCTTGGCATTTTGCTCATTCTTCTTTTCAATATTGGCCTTGACCTTATCATGCAAATCCCTAACAAATTCAGCTTTCTTTTACCATCCATGTTTAACCTTTCACTCACAGGTAAAGACATCAAATCCAACGGAGTCAAGGATTAAAACCATAAACAATCTTAAATGGCGAATAATTCGTAGTTGAATGCATGCAACGATTATACGCAAACTCAACAAATGGTAAACAATCTTCCCAATTCTTTAAGTTCTTTTTAAGAATAGCACGCAAAAGTGTTCCTAAAGTTCTATTGACAACTTCAGTTTGTCCATCCGTTTGAGGATGACATGTAGTAGAAAACAACAATTTTGTGTCAAGTTTAGCCCATAACGTCTTCCAAAAGTAACTCAAGAATTTAACATCGCGATCAGAAACAATAGTCCTAGGCATGCCATGCAACCTAACGACTTCTCTAAAGAATAGGTCCGCAATGTGAGATGCATCATCAGTTTTGTAACAAGCAATAAAATGTGCCATCTTAGAAAACCTATCCACAACAACAAATATAGAATCCCTTCGCTTCTTTGTCCTTGGCAACCCCAAAACAAAGTCCATAGAAATATCAACCCAAGGTTCACTAGGGACGGGAAGTGGTGTATACAAGCCATGTGGTTGTGTTTTAGATTTAGCTTGCCTACAAGTAATGCACTTATCACAAACACGCTCAACGTCACGTTTCATGTGTGGCCAATAGAAATGTTCATGCAATGCACTTAAAGTTTTAGCCACACCAAAATGTCCCATTAGGCCAACCCCATGCGCTTCCCTAACAAGTAATTCACGAATGGATGATATAGGGATGCACAACCTATCTTCCTTAAACAAGAAACCATGATGCAAATAAAACTTGTCATGTGGACCATGCATACATATTTCAAATTCATTCTTAAAATCCTCATCTAGCACATATAATTCCTTCACATGCTCAAATCCCAAAACTTTAGACTCCAAAGTAGAGATTAGTACATACCTCCGTGATAGTGCGTCGGCCACTACATTTTCCTTACCTTGCTTGTACTTGATGATGTAAGGAAATGTTTCAATGAATGCCACCTACTTGGCGTGCCGCTTGTTCAACTTCTGCTGCCCCTTAAGGTGCTTAAGAGACTCATGATCCGTGTGAATCACAAACTCCTTAGGCCTGAAGTAGTGCTGCCACGTCTCTAGAGTCCTCACAAGTGCGTAGAACTCCCTATCATACGTGGGTAGTTCAAGGCTGCTCCATTGAGCTTTTCGCTAAAGTACGCCACTGGCTGTCCCCCTTGCATCAAAACTCCGCCAATACCTACACCTGACGCATCACATTCAATTTCAAAAGTGTTAGAAAAATCAGGTAAAACAAGTAAAGGAGCATTAATCAATTTGTGCTTAATAAGATGAAAAGAATTCTCTTGCTCCTCGCCCCAATAGAATGGAACGTTCTTCTTAATTACCGCCGTCATCGGTGCTGCAAGTGTGCTAAAATCCTTTACAAACCTCCTATAGAAGCTTGCAAGTCCATGAAAACTTCGGACTTGACCAACAGTAGTAGGCGATGGCCAATCTCGAATAGCACTTACCTTGTCTTCATCCACTTGTATCCCCTGTGAGCTTATCACAAAACCAAGAAAGACAAGTTTGATTGTACAAAAATCACATTTCTTTAAGTTAGCATATAGATTTTCAGCCCTTAGTGTGATTAACACAAGTCTCAAGTGATTAACATGCTCATCCAAGTCTTTGCTATATACTAGGATATCATCAAAGTAAACAACAACAAATTTTCCTATGTATGCACGCAAGACATGGTTCATTAACCTCATAAAAGTGCTCGGAGCGTTAGTCAAGCCAAAAGGCATGACCATCCACTCATATAACCCATCCTTGGTTTTAAAAGCCGTTTTCCACTCATCACCTTCTCTCATCCTAATTTGGTGATAACCACTCTTCAAATCAATTTTGCTAAAGATACAAGCACCATGGAATTCATCTAACATATCATCTAGCCTAGGTATGGGATGCCTATACTTAATGGTTATGTTATTGATTGTCCTACAATCTACACACATACGCCATAAGCCATCTTTCTTAGGAACTAATAAAACAGGTACCGCACAAGGTGACATGGACTCACGCACAAAACCCCTATCTAACAACTCACTTACCTACCGTTGAAGATCCTTCGTCTCCGTCGGATTGCTCCTATAAGCTGGACGATTTGGCAATGCACTCCCGGGCAACAAATCAATTTGGTGTTCAATCCCCCTCAAAGGCGGTAGTCCTTGAGGTAGCTCCTCCGGAAATATATCATCAAATTCCTACAATAGTGAAATAACATTGCTCGGAAGGGAACCGGCTATATCACTTGTGTTAAAGAGGATCTCTTTATAAAGAATCAACACAAGTGGTTCATGTGTGTGCAACAAGTGTTTCAACTCACTTTTTTGGGCCACATATGATTTCTTTTTGGCCTCTTTCCTCTCATTTTCTTTCCTCCCTTTTTCTTCCCTCTCATTTTTCTTTTGTATGGCTATCTCACTCTTTTTATCACTCTTTTTTTCAGCCAGCTCATTTCTGTTTTCAAATGCCATCTCACTTTTTAGTTCACTCTTTTTTTCGGCCTCATCTCTCTTTTTTTTTTCAAATGGTCCTCCAACACTTGCTTTGGGGACAATGGAAGTAAAACAATGGAATCTTTCTTCATCATAAAGGAATACCTATTCTTGTACCCATCATGTGTCACCCGCCTATCATATTGCCAAGGTCTACCCAACAAGATATGACATGCATGCATGGGTACCACATCACACAAAACCTCATCCACATAATTCCCAATAGAAAATGACACCAACACTTGTTTGTTCACCTTCACCTCCGCACAATCGTTCAACCATTGAAGTCTATATGGTTGGGGATGCTTTAATGTAGGTAAACCGAATTTTTCCACCATCTCACTACTAGCCACATTGGTACAACTCCCCCCATCTATGATTAAATTGCAAACCTTTTGATTTACAAAACACCTAGTATGGAACAAGTTTTCCCTTTGGTTAATCTCCTCCTCCTTGACTTGGGCACTCATGATACGCCTAGTCACTAGTGCTTCACCTACAACCGCCTCATATCCCTCATCGGGATCCTCTAACGCAGGCATCTCGTCATCATTGTCTTCCCCTCACTTTGAGACTCATACTCACCATATTCATTAAAAATCATCACTCTTTTATTAGGGCACTCACAAGCAATATGTCCTAACCCTTGACACCTAAAACATCTAGTATCTCTAGAACGAGTAAGAGGAGTTTCAGATTTACCTTGCACTCCTTGTTTAGGCGCCTTTGGTTTGGTTTCAAATTTGGGCTTGGCGACCACTTTACTCTCCTCACGCTTCACTACATTTGACCTCCAGAAGATGATGAACCCCCAGTTTGATTGGTGCGGCCAACTCCACGCCTTTTGAGTTGTTGCTCCACTTTTATGGCCATTTGCACCATCTCGTCTAGATCCAAGTAGTGCCGAAGCTCCACTTGATCTTGAATTTCCCTGTTCAAACCACAAAGAAAACGAGCCATGGTCGCCTCACTATCCTCCTCAATATTTGCCCTAATCATGACTACCTCCATCTCCTTATAGTAGTCCTCAACACTCTTCAACCCTGCCTCAAAGTTTGTAACCTCTTAAACATCTCCCTATAGTAGTGATTGGGCACAAACCTTTTCCTCATGACCCTCTTCGTCTCATCCCAAGATTCAATAGGTCTTCATTATACCTCCTTCTAGTGGTCACTAGTTGATCCCTGCATAATCTAAGAATTCCACCACCGCCAACCTCACCTTCTTTTGTTCGGAGTAGTGGTGACACTCAAACACAAACTCTACCCTCTTTTCCCACTCTAAGTACGCCTTCGGGTCAGACTTCCCATGGAACGATGGAATTTTCATCTAATGCTACCCATGTTACCATCTTCCCTACTCCCATCATATATACCCCGTACGACTTCTCTTCTACCTCTACCGAATCCTCTACCTCTTCCATTCCTACCCCAATTTTTATTTTGACTCTCCTCGTCTCCTCCCAAATCATATTCCTCCTCTTCTTCTCCTCTACCCAAATCTTTAGACTTAGCCTTACCCCCACTAGTACCAACTTCACGCTTATCCAACCTTTCATGTAACGACTCCATTTGGGTCGTCATCATCCTACTAAAATGCCCAAACTACGCCTCCATTTGAACCTTAGACAACCCCGGGTTCGAACTATCTCCTACCTCCCTCTCCATTTAATTTCAAATTTTTACCTGCAAGAAAACGTTAGTAGAAACAAAATAATCCTCACCCAAATGCTCACGATCATTCCAAAGAAATTCACCTCGTCTTTTCTCTCAATTTTTTTTTTTGCTCACAACAAATACTCACCGTTCACTCCAAGAAATTCACTCGCACTCAAGTAATGTCACTCGAATTCGAGAGTTCTCTCAAGGTGCTCAAGCTTTGTAGTTGTGTATCAAACAATCAAGTTTCAACTTGGAACAATTGTGATCGACCCTAAGCTCTGATACCAAATGATGTGGAAAACAGATTCACCAAAAAAAAAAATCAACTTTTCTTCGAGAGTCACAGATTCACGAAGAGACGAAGAACGATAAACGAAAACAGATCTCAAAACTTCGAAGAAATAATAGATCTGAAAATTGAATAACAAGATACTTACTTGAATTCAATGAACCTAAGCTCTGATACCAAATGATGTGAATCTTTGTACGACGAATAGCACACACGATTAAATCAAATCGCGCCCTCAATTCAATAACGAAACAAAGAATCGTTGTTGTCCCGATCTTTTGAATAAAGTGTGTGTGTTGTGATTTTCCACCTCTAAACTATGAAAAGTCTAGCAACAAATAATCACGAGATAAACAACCGAGATAATAACGAACCTTCGAAGAACAAGTCGACGACAATCCGCACAAGCACGATCGACAAACGCCACAAAGTTTAAAAACTTTGATAAGTTTGATTTTTGTTTGACAAAGCAAAAGCTTTAATTGTTTGAGAGAAAACTCAAGAACAATGATAAAATATCAATAATAATCTGAATAGTTCAAAATTTTGTGCAAATATGTCTACATATTAGAAAAGATTGCAAATCTAGTTACCAAAATAATCAAAACTCTAACTAGGAAACTAGGATTTTTCCGGAACTGGTTCGCGCTCGGGCGATAGAATATTACCGCTCGAGCGCCAAGGGCTCTGCACTATTCACGCTCGGGCGGTAGAATGTTGCCGCTCGGGCGCCGGTGTTCTGGAAATCACGTCTTGGACAGTCCATCTGGCGCTCGGGCGGTAGTTTTTTACCGCTCGGGCGCGAAGCATTCTGCCACTTTTCTTCGTTCATCACTTGAATGGTGTTCCTATGCCTTCCGAACTCAATCCCATGCACCACAAACCCTTCAGCATTCTGCTCCTTGCTTGTAAGTCCTTCTTCATTGCTCATAAGTCCGTGCAACGCTTCCTTGAACTTCTTCAATCGTCCCCTCGTGATTGGTCCCTCCGGCAACTCCAAAGGGTCCCTGCTTTCCTTGGCGCCTGACCATCCGTGCTCGCATCACTCGGTCTTCGCAAATGTCATAGGACACGGACCCGTGTACTGGTTCGTGCTCGGGTCCGTGTATACTCTGGAATTCCTTTCATCCTCGGCTGTAAAGGACACGGACCCCGTGTGCAGGTCCGTGTAGTCTCGGCCGTCTCTAACAATGCTTGAATGATATTCCTTTGGCCTCCCGACGTACTCTCATGCATCACGAACCCCTTGATGCTATCTCATGACTCCTTGTAGATACCTCTTTGAACTTCTTTAGTCGTCCCCTCGTGACTGGTCCCTCCGGCAACGTCTAATGGATCCCACGCTTTCCTTGGGACTTTACCTTCCGTGTTCGCATCATCCTCCCCTTCTTGAAAAGGATTTGTCCTCAATCTAGTTCGTCACCTGTATCAAACAACGACAAGTCACTAACATTAAAGTAGAACTCACGTTATACTCACCTGGTATGTCGAGTTTGTAGGCATTGTCATTGATCCTTTCAAGGACTTGAAACGGTCCATCGCCCCTAGGTAGTAGCTTTGAACGTCGCTTCTCCGGGAACCTTTCCTTCCTCAAGTGTAGCCACACCCAATCTCCCTTCTCAAATATCACCTTCTTCTTCCCTTCGTTGGCTTGCTTGTAATATTGCTCATTTTTCTTCTCAATGTTGGCCTTGACCTTTTCATGCAACGCCCTAACAAATTCAGCCTTCTTTTTGCCGTCCATGTTCAACCTTTCACTCACAGGTAAAGACATCAAATCCAACGGAGTCAAATGATTAAAACCATAAACAATTTCAAATGGCGAATAATTTGTAGTACGATGCACGCAACGATATAAGCAAATTCTACAAATGGCAAACAGTTCTCCCAATTATTTAAGTTCTTTTTAAGAATGGCACGCAACAGTGTTCCTAAAGTTCTATTAATGACTTCAGTTTGTCCATCCGTTGAGGATGACAAGTAGTAGAAAACAACAATTTTGTGCCACGTTTAGCCCATAATGTCGTCAAAAAGTAACTTAAGAATTAACATCGCGATCTAGAAAACAATAGTCCTATGCAGTTGCCATGCAACCTAACGACCTCTCTCTAAAAAACAATCCGCAATGTTAGATGCATCATCAGTCTTGTGGACAAGCAATAAAATGCGCCATCTTTAAAATCTATCAACAACAAAAATATTGAATCCTCCCTTCTAGTCCTAGGCAACCCCAAAAACAAAGTCCATAGATATGTCAATCCAAGGTTTATCATGTGGACCATGCATACAAGTTGTCAAACAAACTCTTAAAGTCTCATCTAGCACATACAATTACTTTCACATGCTCAAACCCCAAACATATTTAGATTCCAAGGTAGAGATTAGTACATACCTCCGTGATAGTGCGTCGGCTACGACATTTTCCTTACCTTGTTTGTATCTGAGGCGTAGGGGAAGTTTCAATGAATGCCACCCCACTTGGCATGCCGCTTGTTCAACTTCTGTTGCCCTTAAGGTGCTTTAGAGACTCGTGATTCCGTATGAATCACAAACTCCTTAGGCCTCAAGTAGTTCTGCCACGTTCCTAGGGTCCTCACAAGTGCGTAGAACTCCTTATCATACGTGGGATAGTTAAGCGCTGCTCCATTGAGCTTCTCACTAAAGTATGCCACCGGCCGCCCTCCTAGCATCAACACTCCACCAATACCTACACCTGATGCATCACATTCAATTTCAAAAGTATTAGCAAAATCAGGTAAAACAAGTAAAGGAGCATTAATTAATTTTTGATTAATAAGATTAAAAGACTCCTCTTGCTCTCGCCCCAATGGAATGGAACGTTCTTCTTGATTACCGTCGTCATCGGTGCTGCCAATGTGCTAAAATCCTTTACAAACCTCCTATAGAAGCTTGCAAGTCCATGAAAGCTTCGGACTGACCAACAGTAGTAGGCGTTGGCCAATATCGAATAGCACTTACCTTCTCTTCATCCACTTGTAGACCCTGTGAACTTGTCACAAAACCAAGGAAGACAAGTTTGATTGTACAAAAATCACATTTCTTTAAGTTAGCATATAAATTTTCAGCCCTTAGTGTGATTAGCACAAGTATCAAGTGTTTAACATGCTCTTCTAGATTCTTACTATACACACGGATGTCATCAAAGTAAACCACAACAAATTTTCCTATGTGTGCACGCAAGACATGATTCATTAACCTCATAAAGGTGCTAGGAACGTTAGTTAAGCCAAAAGGCATGACCATCCACTCATATAACCCATATTTGGTTTTAAAAGCTGTTTTCCACTCATCATCTTCCCTCATCCTAATTTGGTGATATCCACTTTTCAAGTCAATTTTACTAAAGACACATGCACCATGCAATTCATCTAACATATCATCTAGTCTAGGTATGGGATGCCTATACTTAATGGTTATGTTATTGATTGCCCTACAATCTACACACATACGCCATGAGCCATCTTTTTTAGGAACTAATAGAACAGTACAGCACAAGGTGACATGGACTCACGCACAAACCCTCTATCTAACAACTCACTTACCTGCCGTTGAAGCTCCTTAGTCTCCTCCGGATTGCTCCTATAGGCTGGACGATTTGGCAATGCACTCCCCGGCACTAAATCGATTTGTGCTTGATTCCCCTCAATGTAGTAAGCCTTGAGGTAACTCCTCCGGAACACGTCTTCAAATTCCTGCAAAAGTGAAACAACAATGCTCGGAAGGTACCCGGCTATATCACTTGTGTTAAGAAGAATCTCCTTGTGAAGAATTAACACAAGTGGTTCATGTGTGTGCATCAATTGTTTCAACTCACCTTTTTGAGCCATATATGTTTTCTTTTTGGCCTCTTTCCCCTCATTTTCTTTCCTCTCATTTTCTTTTCTCTCTTTTTTCTTTTGCATGGCTATCTCACTCTTTTGATAACTTTTTTTTTTCAGCCATTTCAGTTTTACTTTCAAAGGCCACCTCACTCTTTAATTCACTCTTTTTTTGGCCTCAACTCTCTTCTTTTTTTTCAATTGGTCCTCCAACACTTGCTTTGGGGACAAAAGAAGTAAAACAATGGACTCCTTTTTCAACACAAATGAGTACCTATTCTTGAAACCATCATAAATCACCTTCCTATCGTATTGCCAAGGCCTACCCAACAATATATGACATGCATGCATGGGTACTACATCACACAAAACCTCATCCACATACTTCCCAATAGAAAAAGGCACTAGAACTTGTTTTGTCACCTTCACTTCCGCACAACCATTCAACCATTGAAGCCTATATGGTTGAGGATGCTTCAATGTAGGTAAACCCAATTTCTCCACCATCTCAACACTAGCCACATTAGTACAACTTCCCCCGTCTATGATAGATTGCAAACTTTTTGATTTACAAAACATCTAGTATGGAACAAGTTCTCTCGTTGGTTAGTCTCCTCCTCCTTGACTTGGGCACTCATGATTCGCCTAGTCACTAGTGCTTCACCTACAACCGCTCATATCCCTCAACAGGGTCCTCTAACGCAGGCATCTCATCATCATCATCACCCTCACTATGAGACTCATACTCACCATAGTCATTTAAGATCATTACCCTCTTATTAGGACACTCACTAGAAATATGACCCAACCCTTGGCACCTAAAACATTTAACATCCCTAGATCGATTAGGAGTTTCAGATTTACCTTGCACTCCTTGTTTAGGCGCCTCTTGTTTGGCCTCAAATTTGGGCTTTGTCACCACTTTGTTCTCCTCACGCTTCACCGCATTTGATCTCCAAGAAGATGATGAACCCCCAGTTTGATTGGTGCGGCCAACTCCAGCCTTTTGAGTTGTTGCTCCACTTTTATGGCCATTTGCACCATCTCATCTAGATCCAAGTAATGCCGTAGCTCCACTTGATCTTGGATTTCCCTGTTCAAACCACAAAGAAATCGTGCCATGGTCGCCTCATTATCTTCCTCAATATTAGCCCTAATCATGACTACTTCCATCTCCTTATAATAGTCCTCAACACTCTTCAACCCTTGCGTCAAGGTTTGTAGTCTCTTAAACATCTCCCTATAATAGTGGTTGGGCACAAACCTCTTTCTCATCACTCTCTTCATCTCATCCCAAGTTTCTATGGGTCTCTCATTGTACCTCCTCCTAGTGGTCACCAGTTGATCCCACCATATGAGAGCATAGTCTAAGAATTCAACCACCACCAACCTAACCTTCTTTTGTTCGGAGTAGTGGTGGCACTCAAATACGAACTGTACCCTCTTTTCCCACTCTAAGTACGCCTCCGGGTCGGATTTCCCATGGAATGAAGGAATTTTCATCTTAATGCTACCATGTTTCCATCTTCCCTATTCCCATCATATCTGCCCCGTACGGCTTCTCTTTTTCCTCTCCCCTCCTCCTCTACCTCTTCCATTCCTACCCCAATTCTCATTTGACTCTCCTCGTCTCCTCCCAAATCATACTCTTCCTCTTCTTCTCCTCTACCCAAGTCTTTATGCTTAGATTTACTCCCACTAGTACTAACCTCAATTTTATCCAACCTCTCATGTAGGGTCTCTAATTCATTCCTTATCATCTTACTAAAATGTCCAAACAACGCCTCCATTTGGACTTTAGACAACCCCGGTTTGAACTATCTCCTACCTCCCTTTCCATTTAAATTTAAGTTTAGTACCTGCAAGAAAATTTAGTAGAAAACAAGATATATTCCTCACCCAAAATGTAAGGCTCGAGATTTATTAGTTTTCATTGATGCGATATTCGAAAG